>NC_057797.1:242783330-242918442 GCF_018294505.1 Triticum aestivum | reverse complement strand
GCGGAGATCGAGGAGGAGAGCAGGGGCCAATTGGGGAGGGGGGCCCGAGGGGGCGCGGCGTCGGCACCCTTATCCTCTCTAGGGGCCTGTAGCAGCGTGGGGCAGCGAGCTGGTCCGTCGGCGACGCGGGCGCGGTCGGACGAACAGTGGGGGGCGTGGGGAGGAGGTGACAGAGGTGGGGAGGTGGCAGCTGGGCCACCTGGGCCGGCCGGGTGCGAGGGAATGGGTTGAAGCCCAGGGGGGAGCTAGTGGGGTCTTTCTCCTTTCCTTTGGTTCCTTTTCTTTTCTTTTTTTTGTTTCTGTTTTGTATTTTCTTATATTTATTTCTTTTTCCTTTTCTGTTTTATTTAATTTAGGGCATTAGGTATTTTATAAAAATGTGTTTGTTGCACCATAATTACCTTTGTAATATTCGGCAACCACCGAACAATTTTGTTTTAATTTTTGAAAATTTTTATTGTTATCATTAATTTGAATTTGAATTTCGAACAGTTTCGAATTATTGCGAGGATAGCAACAGTAACCGAGGTGTCATGGCACGATTAGTGTGGGATTACTGTAGCATGATTATCCGGGCGTTACAAATCTCCTCCACTACAAGAAATCTCGTCCCGAGATTTAGGAGGTAGAAGGAAATAGTGTGGGGTATTCATCACGAAGACGATCCTCGCGTTCCCAGGTGGCTTCGTCTTCAGAGTGATTCGACCACTGGACTTTGAGGAACTTGATCGCCTTCTGACGTGTGCGGCGTTCAGCTTGGTCGAGAATGCGGACCGGATGCTCTTTATATGAGAGGTCCTGTTGCAATTCGAGCACTTCATGATCCACTGCTCGGATTGGGTCCTTGAAGCAGCGTTGGAGTTGTGACATGTGGAACACATCGTGGACCTGAGAAAGGTTCGGCAGAAGCTCCAGTTGATATGCCACCTTTCCACGCCTTTCGAGAATAGTGAAAGGACCAATATAGCGGGGAGCAAGCTTTCCTTTGATCCCGAAGCGGTGTGCACCCTTCATTGGTGTAACTCGAAGATAAGCCTTTTCGCCAGGTTGATAGACCATGTCTTGGTGATGACGGTCATACTGACTTTTCTGACGTGACTGAGCAGTCTTGAGATTCTCGCGAATAATGCGAACTTGTTCTTTGGCCTATGGGATAATATCCGGACCAAAGAGTGGACGTTCCCCCGTTTCTGACCAGTTCAGAGGGGTTCGACACTTTCGTCCATATAGCACTTCGAAGGGGGACATCTTCAGACTAGCTTGATAGCTATTATTATAAGAGAGCTCGGCATATGGAAGAGATTCCTCCCATTTCTTGACGAATGATATTGCACAAGCTCGAAGCATGTCTTCGAGAACTTGGTTGACACGTTCAACCTGTCCTTGTGACTGAGGATGAAACGCAGTACTGAACGACAGATGAGTTCCCATAGCTTCTTGGAAACTCGCCCAAAACCTTGAAGTGAATAAGCTGCCACGGTCTGAACTGATAACTAGTGGAATACCGTGAAGTGAAACAATTCTGGCCATGTAGAGAGTAGCAAGCTGACTAGCAGTGATTGTCTCTTTGACCGCCAGAAAATGGGCAACTTTGGAAAGCCGGTCAATGACGACAAGAATAGCATCATTACCTTTCTGCGATTTGGGAAATCTAGTGAAGAAGTCCATTTCAACGTGGTCCCATTTCCATTCAGGAATAGAGATAGGTTGCAGAGTTCCAGCAGGCCCTTGATGCTCTGCTTTGATTCGGCGACAAATGTCACACTCAGCAACATAACGAGCAATGTCTTGCTTCATATTAGACCACCAGAATCTTTGATGAATATCCTGGTACATCTTTGTACTACCAGGATGGATGGACAGAGGCGTATCATGGGCTTCTTGCATAACCCTTTTAGTCTTATCCAGGTTTTTCTTCGAACATGGTACCACTAGGCGGACTTTGAAATACAAGGCGCCATCGTCGGCGATAGTGAAGAATGAGGGCTTTCCTTCTGCTAGATGGTGTTTAATCTTATGGACTTCAGAGTCATAACCTTGAATAGTCTTTATACCAGCTACGAGATCTGGTACGACAGCCAGGGTATTTAGAGAACCCTTAGTAACAACAAGAAGATTCATCTTGCGGAACTCTGGGGGAGGGGGAGCGAGTGCTCCAGGAGGAACAATATGGAGGTTCAGCTTTCTAAATTCTTCGACAAGCGAGGGCTGAACTTGGTGAACCTGGAGGTGGTTGCAGTAAGACTTGCGGCTCAAGGCATCAACCATTACATTAGCCTTGCCGGGGGTATAAGATATACCTACGTCAAAGTCTGCAACAGTCTCCATCCATCTCTGCTGGCGAAGGTTCAGATCTGGCTGAGTAAACAGATACTTCAGACTTTGGTGGTCGGTGAAGATCTCACAACGATTACCGAGAAGGTAATGTCGCCACAGCTTTAGTGCATGAATGACAGCAGCAAGCTCGAGGTCGTGAACTGGGTAGTTCTCTTCGTGAGGGCGCAATTGTCGAGAGGCATAGGCAATCACTTTGCGCTCCTGCATTAGGACACAGCCTAATCCTTGACGGGAAGCGTCGCAGTAAATGACGAAGTCCTTCTTAGTATCAGGAGGAGCTAGTACTGGGGCAGAAGTCAACTTGTCTTTGAGTGCCTGGAAGCTTTCCTGACATTTGCCTGTCCACTGGAACTTGACGCCCTTATGCAACAGGTTAGTCAGAGGCCTGGCAATCTTGGAGAAGTTCTCGACGAATCGACGGCAATAGCTGGCGAGATCGAGAAAACTTCTGACTTGCTTGACATTCTTCGGAGGAGTCCAATCAAGAATAGCCTGAACTCGTTCAGGGTTGACGGCAATACCATCCTTGGAGATGACATGCCCAAGATAGGTTACTTCGGGGAGCCAGAATTCACACTTGGAATACTTAGCATACAGTTGATGCTCCCGAAGCTTTTCCAACACAAGACGAAGATGTTCAACATGTTCTTCCTTGTTCTTGGAAAATACAAGGATATCGTCCAAATAAACCACGACGAACTTGTCGAGATAATCCATGAATATATAGTTCATCAGACGAGAGAAGGTGGCTGGAGCATTGGTTAAGCCGAAAGACATGATAGTGTACTCGTATGAACCATAACGAGTCACAAAGGCGGTCTTTGGGATATCCTCTTCACTAACACGGATCTGGTGGTAACCCAACCTCAAGTCGAGTTTAGAGAACACTGATGAACCAGCCAGTTGATCATACAGATCATTGATCCGAGGAAGAGGATACTTATTCTGAATGCTAGCTTGGTTTATAGGATGGTAGTCTTGGACCAATCGGTTTGTCCCATCCTTCTTCTTGACAAAGAGAGAAGGTGCTCCCCAAGGAGAGCAACTTGGGCGAATGAAACCACTTCGAAGAGATTTATCGATTTCCTCCTTAAGCTCAAGGAGTTCATGCGGCGGCATCTTGTAGGGACGCTTGGCTATAGGAGTGGTGCCTGGTTTCAAGTCGACGACGAATTCGACAACTCTAGTAGGGGGAATCCCTGGGAGTTCTTCAGGAAAGACGTCGAGGAAGTCACGCACGACGGGAATGTTTTCAATGCCCTTGAGTGGTGCGGCGTTCAATGCATTCAGTGCATAGAGCCTTGCCTCGGCATTCTGAACCAGACGAGCATTGTAGCTTATTATTTCATCAGAAGGGTGTAGCAGATGGACGGTCTTGGTGGCGCAAACGATAGATGCAGTATGCGCCTTTAACCAATCCATTCCCAGAATGAGGTCAATGTTAGACGACTTCAGGATAATGGGTGAGGCGCGAAATTCCAACCCTTCGATTTCCACAGGGACGTCGATGCCAACCATGGAGGTCTGACATTGTCCCGCGGGGTTTTTTTACCACTACTGAAGTGTTCATCTGCTCACATTTAACTTCGTGCTTGTATGCAAAATCTTCTGACATGAATGAATGCGATGCACCTGTATCAAATAAAACGGATGCTGGTACTGAATTTACGAGGAGTGTACCCATCACAGTAGCAGGCTGGTCTTGAGCTTCGTCGAGATCAACGTGGTTGGCATGAACACGACCATAACACTTGGCACTGTTGTTGCGGGGCTGGTTGCTTCCACGGCCAGTTGCGGGAAGGGCCAGTTGATTCTCATTCTGATTCTGATAGCAGTTCCTGGCAAGGTGACCTGGTTGACCACACTTGTAGCACAGACCATTATTAGGAGTGGGAACAGGAGCTTGTAGTGGTGGAGCTGGAAGTCTTGGCTGCCTAGTTGGAGGAGCAGGCAGACGAGGTGCAGCATAGGTCTGCCTTGGGGCAGGTGCATTCGGCTGGTACATGCTATTGGGAATCCATATCTTGCGCTTCTGCGAAGACGGGCCCGAAGATGAGCCCGTGTCACGGTTGCGCCTGTGAGAGCTCTGGTATTCCTGCAGACCAGTTTCGACATTGATGGCTTTCTTCACCAGAGTGGTGAAATCAGCAAAGTCATGCACTAGAAGTGCGAGCTTGATGCTAGCTTGAAGGCCATCACGGAACTTCTCCTGTCTGCGTGCATCAGTTGCAATGTCCTCTTCAGCATAGCGGGACAAGTCCAGAAACTCCCGCTGGTAAGATTCCACAGTTTTGTTGCCTTGGGTGAGGTTGTGGAACTCACGCTTCTTCCGGTCCATGACTCCCTGAGGAATGAAGCGAGCACGGAAGGCAGCTTGGAAGTCTGGCCAGGTGATGATTGTTCCAGCTGGCAGAGTATGCCTGTGGCTGTCCCACCATTGAGCCGCGGGTCCTTTCAGGAAGAAGGAATCAAAGGTGACATAGCTAGCAGGGGCTACATCAGCAGACTCCATCTCATAGGTGATGTCACGGAGCCAGTCGTCAACATCCAGAGGCTGAGTTGAGCTGCGGTATACGGTTGGGTTGAGGCGCATGAAATCCTGCAGAGTCACTTGGGTTGGCTGCTGGTTCATATTGGGGCGAGGAAACTGAGCCATAATATTCTCCATGAACTGACGATTCAGCTCAAACTGTTGCATCATCCCAGCCATGTACTCAGGCGGTGGTGGGGCGTTGCCACCACAACCACGACCACCTGGTCTAACCATCCTGCTAATATATAACAGTGGTAGTTCAGCATTGAGAAATTTGCAAAGACAAGAATCATTCATGATGAAACATGCACAACGAAAGCAGCACGATAGATACTTCATAGTAGTCGGCATATCTTACAAAAGAGATCATGCATAGAGTTCGTTACACAGAGTTTGGTACACAGGCTAAGACATCATAGGCGGCACACAGGCTCGTGGCGAATGCATCTAACACTAACAAGCAAGTCTACATCAGTCCCATGCGGTACTGCGGAGGTAGGTTAGCCCGACAGCTGGTAGTCACGCGAAGGGAAAACCTCCACACGATTAGCTTGGGGTCCGCGGATACTCTAGCACGGAACCCGATGCGCAGGTGGCAGGAGAGGACCCAATGCAGGAGAGTAGCCTCCCACATCTGGCCA
Organism: Triticum aestivum; assembly: GCF_018294505.1. NCBI lineage: Eukaryota > Viridiplantae > Streptophyta > Magnoliopsida > Poales > Poaceae > Triticum > Triticum aestivum. The sequence goes on along the minus strand of NC_057797.1, from coordinate 242,912,931 downwards.
GCCGACGCCCTGGGGCATCACGGTCCGGGCAGGGTAGATCGCAGAACGCGACAGATCACCAGAGCGGACAGAGGGGTGCAACAGCGTCAGAGCACGATACAAGTGCTGACGGGTGGTGTACAGCTCGTGGCGAAGAGCTCGGTTAGCTCTATCCAGCCCATCAGCATGCAGAACCAGGTTCTGATGGTAGAAGGGCTCTCGGGTGACAGTGGAGTAGGCAGCAGTGTAGTATCCCTCCGTACCAACATCGGATGCAATAGCAATGTGCCTGAAGGGGGAGGTATCCAACTCCTGATACTCTCCATGAAGACGTGTCAGAGCAGCATAAGCAGCATTGTGGACCGCCATATTGATAGTCACTCCAACTCCATGAGCAGTGTGCAGCACGGTAGTGGAGTCATACTCCCGAGTGTAGAGGTGGACGATGGCACGGTACTGCTCCTGGTTGAAGTCCTGATACTCCTCATAGACGGTGTACTCAGGGTGCCAGCGATAACCCAGATAGGTCATCATCTCAACCAACACAGCAGGTGATCCTGAGGCACCAATGGCCGTCATGTGGCGCACGACCTGCCTCGTGGGTTCCATCTGAAAACAAGGATGTTTTCACAGGAGTCAAATGACAATGTGGATAATGTTCAAATACCATTCTAAAGAATAACTAGGGCTTATCCAACTTTGGGGTGAACATGGTCACAGGATCCTAGTGTTAGAGTTAGTAAAATCGTTTAACCCGAGTAGGAGAGAGTTTAGTGTCCCAGAGTAAGGATCGAGGAGTAAAAGAGCCTAATACCACCCAGATGGCGATGTGGGCCCGTAAGGCACACATCCATGTTAGTAAAAGTTTTGTAATGTCTAGACTCAACTTCGGCCAAGGAGTGTGGAAGGGGGATTCCTACAGGCAGTCGGCTCTAATACCAACTTGTGACGCCCCCGATTAAACCATACACGCAAACGTGTACGATCAAGATCAGGGACTCACGGAAAGATATCACAACACAACTCCACAAATAAAATAAGTCATACAAGCATCATATTACAAGCCAGGGGCCTCGAAGGCTCGAATACAAGAGCTCGATCATAGACGAGTCAGCGGAAGCAACAATATCTGAGTACAGACATAAGTTAAACAAGTTTTCCTTAAGAAGGCTAGCACAAACTGGGGTACAGATCGAAAGAGGCGCAGGCCTCCTGCCTGGGATCCTCCTAAACTATTCCTGGTCATCGTCAGCAGGCAGCACGTAGTAGTAGGCACCTCCGGTGTAGTAGGAGTCGTCGTTGAAGGTGGCGTCTGGCTCCTGGGCTCCAACATCTGGTTGCGACAACCAGGTAGAAGGGATAAGGGGAAAAGGGGGAGAAAGCAACCGTGAGTACTCATCCAAAGTATTCGCGAGCAAGGAGCTACACTACATATGTATGCATTGGTATCAACTGGAATAAGGCTATCATATGTGGACTAAACTGCAGAATGCCGGAATAAGAGGGGGATAGCTAGTCCTTTCGAAGACTACGCTTCTGGCAGCCTCTGTCTTGCAGCATGTAGAAGAGAGTAGACTGAAGTCCTCCAAGTATCATCACGTAGCATAATCCTAACCGATGATCCTCCCCTCGTCGCCCTGTGAGAGAGCGATCACTGTTTGTATCTGGCACTTGGAAGGGTGTGTTTTATTAAGTATCTGGTTCTAGTTGTCATAAGGTCAAGGTACAACTCCAAGTTGTCCTGTTACCGAAGATCACGGCTATTCGAATAGATTAACTTCCCTGCAGGGGTGCACCACATAACCCAACACGCTCGATCTCATTTGGCCGGACACACTTTTCTGGGTCATGCCCAGCCGCGGAAGATCAACACGTCACAGCCCCACCTAGGCACAACAGAGAGGCCAGCACGCCGGTCTAAACCTAAGCGCACAGGGGTCTGGGCCCATCACCCATAGCACACCTGCACGTTGCGTACGCGGCCGGAGAGCAGACCTAGCAACCTCCATTTCAAATTAAGTCACGTTACGCGGTCCAACCCGGCGTGCGCCGCTCAGTCGCTGGCGTCACAAAGTGCTTCGACTGATACCACGACGTCGAGTGCCCATAACTTAGGTGGTCTCAACCTGCCCTGTCGCTCCGCCTCAAAGTAACAGTCGGGGGCCGTCGGGAACCCAGGCCCACCTCTACCGGGATGGAGCCACCTGCCCCTTCAGCCCCCATCTCTGAATAGTATCACAGGTAATGTAACTGTGTAAAGTATATTGTATATGCCCGTGATCACCTCCCGAAGTGATCACGGCCCAGTAGTATAGCATGGCAGACGGACAAGAGTGTAGGGCCACTGATGGAACACTAGCATCCTATACTAAGCAGTAGGATAGCAGGTAAAGGTAACAACAGTAGTAGCAAGGGCAGGCTATGCAGCAGTATAGGATTAACTAAAAGCAGTAACATGCTACACTACTCTAATGCAAGCAGTATAGAGAAGAATAGGCGATATCTGGTGATCAAGGGGGGGGGGGCTTGCCTCGTTGCTCTGGCAAGAGAGAGTGGTCATCAACACCGTAGTCGTACTGGGTAGCAGCGGCGTCGGTCTCGGTGTCTAGCGAGAGAAGAGGGGGAAGAAACAATAAATATAATGCAAACAATTGCATGACGATGCATGACATGACAAAGCGTGATGCTAGGTGTGCCCTAACGCGGTATGAGGTGGTACCGGTGAAGGGGGGAAACATCCGGGAAATTATCCCCGGTGTTTCGCGTTTTCGGACAAACGAACTGGAGGGGGAAAGTTGTGTGTTCGCTATGCTAGGGATGCGTGGCGGATGAACGGGCTGCGTATTCGAATTCGTCTCGTCGTTCTGAGCAACTTTCATGTATAAAGTATTTTCATCCGAATTACGAATTAAAAGATATGATTTTCTAAAGATTTAAATCATTTTCTGATTTTAATTATTTATTTAAACCCAACATTATCCAAAACAGTGAATGATGACGTAGGCATGACATCATAGTGATGTCAGCAGGTCAACTGGTCGGTTGACCAGTCAAACCAGACAGGTGGGTCCAGTGGGACCCACATGTCATTGACAGGGTACTAACAGAGTTTTAAAACTAACTAAATAGGCTAATTAGTGGGTGGGGCCCGGTAGTCAGTGAGAGATTAGTGTTTAATTAACTAATTTAATTAATTAGAAAATTATCTATTTAATTTTATTCGTTTTTGACATGGGGCCCGCATGTTAGTGGCAGTAGCTGCCACGTCAGCAGTTGACTGGGTCAACCCAGTCAACTAGGACCCGCAGGGCCCGCTGGCAGTGGCCTTGGGGTGGCCCCAGGCCAACCACGTAGGCGGCGGCCGGCGTTTGGCCGCCGGCGATGTCAAAACGCGGCGGGGCTCCCGGGCCTCGTCGGGATTTCGCTACACGGCGCCGTTCGGCGCGCAGCTTGGTCCAGCCGAACGGCCACTCGATGCCGCGTCGAGTGGGGCTGGTGGTCTGGCCGGACTTGGCTGGAATCCGCACCGGCGATGAGCAGAGGCGGCGGCGCGTACGGGTGCTGGATGAAAGCTGCAATGGATCTGTCCTTCTTGGTGCTGATCATCTCCCATTGCTCGTCTCGACGCCCACATATCTGGTAGATGGTGTCCTTGAGATCCTTGTTGTAGACTTCTCCAATGCGTCCCATGGTAATGTGGGCTGCCATGCTCTTACCTAGACTCCAGGTGGGTGCTTCAAAAGAAAACTCTATGGGCTTAGAGGTTGGCGAGAACGTCCTTCCTAGAACTTGTACTTGAATCATCCAATGCTCCTCTTCTGGTAAGGTGGCATGGTACGTCCCGGTGAAGCTTGGTATTCCAATGTTCAAGTACCTAGTGACTTCCTTCAAGTGGCGTCCAAAGGGTGTGTCTTCATCCGGCTGTGTAAACTTGTTCTTCAACTCCGCCATCCTACAGAGTGGAAAATGGAGAGGATTCAGAAATGAGTAGAGAAGAGTGACCTAGGGTTTATCTTAGTGGTCGTGTCCTACACTCAGCGTGTGCTCTGATACCATCTTGTAGCGACCCAGCCTCAAACGGTCAAGTCTCTGTGCTTCAGTGTCATCCCTGGATAGGTAATGCTGACACACACAGTACTCGAAGGATTTATAATAGAGTAGCAATCACACACTTATTACATTGAATGTCTCGAAAGAGAACTTATTACAATAAATATGGCTTAAGGCCATCTAATACGATAATAGCGGAAGGCTTGGAAGATAAAGTGAGTCCATCAACTCCAACAGCATAGCTGAGCTGCACGGCAACGGCCTAACAAACCTTACTCCTCGTTTGAAAAGTCTGCAACATAATACATTGCAGCCCGAAAACGGGTTAGCACATGGAATATGCTGGCAATATAACACAGTAGAGTAAGAACAGAATAATGCTATCACTACATGCATATTTGGCTGGTGGAAAGCTCTACGGTTATAGTTTTGCGAAAAGCCAATTTTTCCCTACAATAAAGGAATAGATTTTAATTTAAATATCATGGTAGTTGAAACATCATTGAGAAGGTTCCTCCAACTCAATCCCAATTAAAAGTAATTATCAACCCAACATTATTAATTAAGAGTGATGAGATACTTAAGATACTCCAAGTACTAGATACTCAAGATTGTCCATAACCGGGGACTTGGCTAACCATAATTAGATTGTACACTCTATAGAGGTTTGCGCACTTTTCCCCACAAGACTCGATCGCCTCTGTAGGTTTGATCGCACTACATGGTGTTTGAGAAACGGATAACGGAGACATAGTCTTTCAAAAACATTAACTCTCTACTCCGGGCAGACCATACCAAACCTACATCCTCTACCTGATGATCCACCTCTTCGAGAGCTTCACGTAACTTACTTAACTATGCTAAAGCCCATAATAGCTTGTGGCTGCACACGGAAGTTTCTAGCATGAATCATCTCAGTTCCCTTTGAGCCTGGGTGGCGGTCCATAGGAAAATCACACGGAACCCCGGGATCTCCAAAAATACAGGCAACACTGGATTCTCCAGGTGCCTCAATCCACCCAGATGTGTATTCAAGTTGCCACCTTAAGTTGAACCATTAATTAACAATATCACATCTATCATGGATTTCACTCAAACCAAATCCACGTCTACGAGCATAGCACAGCAATATAAGCAACACGTAGAAGTAACTCCCAAGGTTTGAATATAACAGGGCAATAGGTTCTACCTCATCAACTACTTCCCAACCCACATGTTAGTGACATCCTAACCGTGCAGTGTTTGAGGATTGAACTAATGCATACAAAGTGGGTATGGAAAGAGTATGACCAATGTGTTACTTGCCTTGCTGATGATCCGCAAATCCTAGAGACTCGTAGTAGCACGCTTCACACTCCAGGAATTCTATCGCAAACAATAAATAGAATACATAAGCAATCAAGCAAAGATGCACGGGCAAAACTCAAATAAGAGAGATTGACCAGAAAGTTCAACTTAAGAAATCTGGTTTGCAAGAATAATCAAACCAAATGGAGCAACGAAACTCAAACGGCGACAGAAACAAGGTCCGTTTACTAATCTGGACTAAGGTCAAGTTTTACTATGCCAAAATCTTGATTAAGTTGATTAAACAGAAAGAGGGTTTCGAGACGAAGATCTATTCGCTTGAATCGCCTGATTCCGATAAACGGGCGAAAAGATAAACTGAAACGAAAATCGGATCAGAAATCACGATCGAGAATAATCGTGAGAAAAATCCAATAAAAGAAAACTGATGAACAGGGTAACGAACGAGCGTTCGTTGTCTGTAACTAACGAGCAAAAACCGTTTGTTTAAACGAACATACGGACAAACATCTTCTAAATAAGTAAACTGACAAAACCGGCGAACCGATCAAAAAACGAACTAGGGTTTTCAAAAAACACTGAATCGGTTTTCTAGAGAAAACTGGCGGCGAACGGCTACCTCATCGGATCCGCCGAGGCGCGGGGCTTCGGCGGCGGGGCAGCGGGCTTGCGGGGCGGTGGGCAACGGCGACGCGGCTTGGGAGGCAGGTTGCGGCGGCGGCAGGGTTGGTGGTGGTGGCGAGGGGCTTGGGGCGGCATATAAAGGGGGGAGAGGTGGCTTGGAGGAGGGGCAAGGCGGCGGCGGCGGAGGAGTCCTGCTCGGACTCTTGTCCAAGTCAGTGGCGGTGGCGGCGCGTCCTAGTGGAACACGGCGGCGTTGGAGATGGGCTGGCCCAGCTGGGTTTCGGCCTAGTTGGCACCCGAAGTTTTTTTAAAAACAATTCCGCCGAACAGAAAATAATCCTAGAAAATAAAATAAAATTCTAAAAATGCCAAAACAAATTTTCACCGTCTAAATAAAATATTTAGAACGAGATGAACATTTTCTTGGCCCTAAAATGCAACTTTGAAACACGTGCAAATTTTTCTAATGCAAATAAAATTACAATAAAATCCGAATAAAATCAAATATTTGATTTTAATATTTTTCCTCCGATATTTCAGTTATTTTGGAGAAGGCATATTATCTCCTCTCATATATTTTAATATGAAATATTATTCGGAGAGAAAAATAATTTAAAACCAACATCCTCGTTTCAATATTTGATAAAATTCAAATATGAAAACCGGGAAATCCCCAACTCTCTCCGAGGGTCCTTGAGTTGCTTAGGATTTTCGAGGATCGCGAAACGAAATGCAATAAAATATGATATGCAAGAATGATCTATGTATAACATTCCAAATTGAAAATTTGGGATGTTACATCTATTCTCTTTTCCCGTGCTATTTTTTGTCAGATCCCATCTACCATGGCCTCTTCAATCCCCTCCAAGGACAAGTTCTTCAAGGACGTCATTAACCCATATTTACGGGAAGTGGTGCGCCACCCTGATATGTCTCCAACGTATCTATAATTTTTGATTGCTCCATGCTATATTATCTACTGTTTTGGACATTATTGGGCTTTATTATCCACTTTTATATTATGTTGGGGACTAACCTATTAACCGGAGGCCCAGCCCAGAATTGTTGTTTTTTTGCCTATTTTAGGGTTTCGAAGAAAAGGAATATCAAACGGAGTCCAAACGGAATGAAACCTTCAGGAACGTGATTTTCTCAACGAACAAGACCCAGGAGACTTGGACCCTACGTCAAGAAACAAAGGAGGAGGCCACGAGGTAGGGGGCGCGCCTACCCCCCCCCCCCACCCCAGGCGCGCCCTCCACTCTCGTGGACCCCCTGTTGCTCCACCGATGTACTCCTTCCTCCTATATATACCTACGTACCCCCAAACGATCAGAGACGGATCCAAAACCCTAATTCCACCACCGCAACTTTCTGTATCAACGAGATCCCATCTTGGGGCCTGTTCAGGAGCTCCGCCGCAAGGGGCATCGATCACGAAGGGCTTCTACACCATCACCATAGCCCTCCGATGAAGTGTGAGTAGTTCACCTCTGACCTACGGTCCCATAGTTATTAGCTAGATGGCTTCTTCTATCTTTTTGGCTCTCAATACAATGTTCTCCCCCTCTCTTGTGGAGATCTATTCGATGTAATCTTCTTTTTGTAGTGTGTTTGTTGAGACCGGTGAATTGTGGGTTTATGATCAAGTCTATCTATGAACAATATTTGAATCTTCTCTGAATTCTTTTATGTATGATTGGTTATCTTTGCAAGTCTCTTTGAATTATCAGTTTAGTTTGGCCTACTAGATTGATCTTTCTTGCAATGGGAGCAGTGCTTAGCTTTGGGTTCAATCTTGCGGTGTCCTTTCCCAGTGACAGTAGGGGCAGCAAGGCATGTATTGTATTGTTGCCATCGAGGATAACAAGATGGGGTTTTCATCATATTGCATGAGTTTATCCCTCTACATCATGTCATCTTGCTTAAGGCATTACTCTGTTTCCATGAACTTAATACTCTAGATGCATGCTGGATAGCGGTCGATGAGTGGAGTAATAGTAGTAGATGCAGGCAGGAGTCGGTCTACTTGTCTCGGGCGTGATGCCTATATACATGATCATACCTAGATATTCTCATAACTATGCTCAATTCTGTCAATTGCTCAACAGTAATTCGTTCACCCACCGTAGAATACCTATTCTCTTGAGAGAAGCCACTAGTGAAACCTATGGCCCCCGGGTCTATCTTCATCATATTAATCTCCCAATACTTAGTTATTTCCTTTGCTTTTTACTTTGCTTTTATTTTACTTTGCATATTTATCATAAAAATACCAAAAATATTATCTTATCATATCTATCAGATCTCACTCTCGTAAGTGGCCGTGTAGGGATTGACAACCCCTTATCACGTTGGTTGCGAGGATTTATTTGTTTTGTGTAGGTACGAGGGACTCGCGCATAGCCTCCTACTGGATTGATACCTTGGTTCTCAAAAACTGAGGGAAATACTTACGCTACTTTGCTGCATCATCCCTTCCTCTTCGAGGAAAACCAACGCAGTGCTCAAGAGGTAGCAAGAAGGATTTCTGGCGCCGTTGCCGGGGAGTCTACGCAAAAGTCAATATACCAAGTACCCATCACAATCCTTATCTCCCGCATTACATTATTTGCCATTTGCCTCTCGTTTTCCTCTCCCCCACTTCACCCTTGCCGTTTTATTCGCCCTCTCTCTCTATCCTCCCTCTCCTTCTCTATTTGCCTCTTTTTCCCGCTTGCTTTTTGTTTGCTTGTGTGTTACTTTGCTTGCTTGTCACGTTGGCTCAAGATAACACTAAATTGTGTGACTTTACCAATACCAACAACAATGATTTTATTAGCACTCCGATTGCTCCTCTTACTGATGATGAATCTTGTGAAATTAATACTGCTTTGCTGAATCTTGTCTTGAAAGGTCCGTTTTCCGGCCTTCCTAGTGAAGATGCCGCTACCCATCTAAATAGCTTTGTTGATTTGTGTGATATGCAAAATAAGAAAGATGTGGATAACGATATTGTTACATTGAATCTATTTCCTTTTTCGCTTAGATATCGTGCTAAAGCTTGGTTTTCATCTTTGCCTAAAAATAGTATTGATTCATGGAATAAGTGCAAAGATGCTTTTATATCTAAGTATTTCCTCCCGCTAAGATCATCTCCCTTAGAAACAATATTATGAATTTTAAGCAACTTGATCATGAACATGTTGCACAGGCTTGGGAGAGAATGAAATTAATGATACGTAATTGCCCTACTCATGGTTTGAATTTGTGGATGATTATACAAAAAATTTATGCCGGATTGAATTTTGCTTCTAGAAATCTTTTAGATTCGGCCGCGGGAGGCACTTTTATGGAAATCACTTTAGGAGAAGCTACTAAACTCCTAGATAATATTATGGTTAATTATTCTCAATGGCATACTGAAAGATCTACTAATAAAAAGGTGCATGCGGTAGAAGAAATTAATGTTTTGAGTGGAAAGATGGATGAACTTATGAAATTATTTGCTAGTAAGAGTGTTTCTTCTGATCCTAATGATATGCCCTTGTCTACTTTGATTGAGAATAATAATGAATCTATGGATGTGAATTTTGTTGGTAGGAACAATTTTGGTAACAACGTGTATGGAGGAAATTTTAATCCTAGGCCTTATCCTAGTAATCCCTCTAATAATTATGGTAATTCCTACAACTATTCTTATGGAAATTATAATAACATGCCCTCTGATTTTTAATCTAATATTAAAGAATTTATTACTTCGCAAAAGAATTTCAATGCCATGATTGAAGAAAAATTGCTTAAGATTGATGATTTGGCTAGGAACGTTGATAGAATTTCTCTAGATGTTGATTCTTTGAAACTTGGATCTATTCCACCTAAGCATATCAATGAGTCTCTCAAAGCCATGAGAATTTCCATTGATGAGTGCAAAGAAAGAACCGCTAGGATGCGTGCTAAGAAAGATGCCTTTATAAGAGCGTGTTCTTCTAGTTCCTATGAAAATAAAGATGAAGATCTAAAAGTTATTGATGTGTCCCCTATTAAATCTTTGTTTTGCAATATGAATCTTGATAATGATTGGAATTAATATGATCCACCTTTACCTAGAAGGCGTTCCAAGAATTCGGAGTTTTTAGATCTTGATGCTAAATTTGATAAAAGTGGGATTGAAGAAATTAAAACCCTAGATGTTGCTAAACCCACTATTTTGGATTTCAAGGAATTCAATTATGAAATTTGCTCTTTGATTGATTGTATTTCCTTGTTGCAATCTCTGCTAAATTCTCCTCAGGCTTATAGTCAAAATAAAGCATTCACTAAACATATCGTTGATATGCAATCTTATGAAGAAAAACTTGAATTGGAAGTTTCTATCCATAGAAAACTTTATGATGAGTGGGAACCAACTATTAAAATTAAAATTAAATATCATGAGTTTTATGCTTTATGTGATTTGTGTGCTAGTGTTTCCACGATTCCAAAGACTTTGTGTGATTTGTTAGGTTTCCGTGATTTTGATGATTGCTCTCTAAACTTGCACCTTGCGGATTCCACTATTAAGAAACCTATGGGAAGAATTAATGATGTTCTTATTGTTGCAAATAGGAATTATGTGCCCATAGATTTTATTGTTCTTGACATAGATTGTAATCCTTCATGTCCTATTATTCTTGGTAGACCTTTCCTTAGAACGATTGGTGCAATTATTGATATAAAGGAAGGAAATATTAGATTTCAATTTCCGTTAAGGAAAGGCATGGAACACTTTTATAGAAATAAAATTAAATTACCTTATGAATCTATTATGAGAGCCACTTATGGATTGCCTACCAAAGATGGCAATACCTAGATTTATCCTTGCTTTTTATGCCTAGCTAGGGGCGTTAAACGATAGCGCTTGTTGGGAGGCAACCCAATTTTATTTTTATTCCTTGATTTTTTATCCTGTTTAGTAATAAATAATTTATCTATCCTCTGTTTAGGTTGTGTTTTTTGTGTTTAATTAGTGTTTGTGCCAAGTAGAACCATTGGGAAGACTTGGGGAAAGTCTTGATATCTTGCTGTAAAAAACAGAAACTTTAGCGCTCACGAGAACTGCTGCCATTTTTATTTGGAAGTGCTATTTAGTTAATTCTTTTTGCATACGATTAATATATAAATTCCTAACGTCAAGCATTTTAGTTTAGAATTTTTGGGGTTCCAGATCTTGCGCTAGCTACAGATTACTACAGACTGTTCTGTTTTTGATAGGTTCTGTTTTTCGTGTGTTGTTTGCTTATTTTGATGAATCTATGGCTAGTAAAATAGTTTATAAACCATAGAGAAGTTGGAATAAAGTAGGTTTAACACCAATATAAATAAATAATGAGTTCATTACAGTACCTTGAAGTGGTCTTTTGTTTTCTTTCGCTAACGGAGCTCACGAGATTTTCTACTTTGACTTTTGTGTTGTGAAGTTTTCAAGTTTTGGGTAAAGATTTGATGGATTATGGAACAAGGAGTAGCAAGAGCCTAAGCTTGGGGATGCCCATGGCACCCCCAAGATAATCTAAGTGCACCTAAAAGCCAAAGCTTGGGGATGCCCCGGAAGGCATCCCCCTTCTCGTCTACTTCTATCGATAACTTTACTTGGAGCTATATTTTTATTGAGCACATGATATGTGTTTTGCTTGGAGCATCTTGTATGATTTAACTCTTTGCTTTTTAGTTTACAACAATCATCCTTGCTGTACACACCTTTTGAGAGAGCCATACATGATTTGGAATTTGTTAGAATACTCTATGTGCTTCGCTTATATCTTTTGAGTTGTATAGTTTTGCTCTAGTACTTCACTTATATCTTTTAGAGCACGGTGGTGGATTTGTTTTATAGAAACTATTGATATCTCATGCTTCACTTAGATTATTTTGAGAGTCTTAAATAGAATGGTAGTTTGCTTGAATAATCCTAATATGCTAGGTATTCAAGATTAGTAAAAAAAATTCCTATGAATGTTTTGAATACTAAGAGAAGTTTGATGTTTAATGATTGTTTTGAGATATGGAGGTAATAATATCAAAGTCGTGCTAGTTGAGTAGTTGTGAATTTGAGAAGTGCTTGTGTTGAAGTTTGCAAGTCCCGTAGCATGCACGTATGGTAAACATTATGTAACAAATTTGAAACATGGGGTGTTCTTTGATTGTCTTCCTTATGAGTGGCGGTCGGGGACGAGTGATGGTCTTTTCCTACCAATCTATCCCCCTAGGAGCATGCGCATAGTGCCAAGGTTTTTTATGACTTGTAGACTTTTGCAAAAAGTATGTGAGTTCTTTATGACTAGTGTTGAGTCCATGGATTATATGCACTCTCACCCTTCCATCATTGCTAGCCTCTTCGGTATCGTGCATTGCCCTTTCTCACATTGAGAGTTGGTGCAAACTTCGCCAGTGCATCCAAACCCCGTGATATGATACGCTCTTTCACACATAAACCTCCTTATATCTTCCTCAAAACAGCCACCGTACCTACCTATTATGGCATTTCCATAGCCATTCTGAGATATATTGCCATGCAACTTTCCACCATTCCGTTTATCATGACACATTCATCATTGTCATATTGCTTAGCATGATCATGTAGTTGACATAGTATTTGTGGCAAAGCCACCATTCATAATTCTTTCATACATGTCACTCTTGGTTCATTGCATATCCCGGTACACCGCCGGAGGCATCATATAGAGTCATCTTTTGTTCTAGCATCGAGTTGTAATCATTGAGTTGTAAATAAATAGAAGTGTGATGATCATCATTTTCTAGAGCATTGTCCCAAGTGAGGAAATAAATAAATAAATAAAGAGAGAGGCCATATAAAAAAAGAGAAAGGCCCAAAAATGAAAAAATATGAAAATGAGAGAAAGAGAGAAGGGACAATGTTACTATCCTTTGCCACACTTGTGCTTCAAAGTAGCACCATAATCTTCATGATAGAGAGTCTTTTGTTTTATCACTTTCATATAATAGTGGGAATTTTCATTATATAACTTGGCTTGTATATTCCAAAAATGGGCCTCCTCAAGTGCCCTAGGTCTTCGTGAGCAAGCAAGTTGGATGCACACCCACTTAGTTTCTTTTGTTGAGCTTTCATACATTTATAGCTCTAGTGCATCCGTTGCATGGTAATCCATACTCCTTGCATTAACATCAATCGATGGGCATCTCCATAGCCCATTGATTAGCCGCGTTGATGTGAGACTTTCTCCCTTTTTGTCTTCTCCACGTAACCCCCATCATCATATTCTATTCCACCCATAGTGTTATGTCCATGGCTCGCGCTCATATAGTGCGTGAAAGTTTATAGGTTTGAGATTGCTAAGGTATGAAACAATTGCTTAGCTTGTCATCGGGGTTGTGCATGATGAGAGCATTCTTGTGTGACGAAAATGGAGCATGACTAAACTATATGATTTTGTAGGGATGAACTTTCTTTAGCCATGTTATTTTGAGAAGACATAATTCCTTAGTTAGTATGCTTGAAGTATTATTATTTTTATGTCAATATGAACTTCTGTCTTGAATCTTTCAGATCTGAATATTCATACCACAATTAAGAAAAAATGCATTAAAATTATGCCAAGTAGCACTCCGCATCAAAAGTTCTGTTTTTATCATTTACCTACTCAAGGACGAGCAGGAATTAAGCTTGGGGATGCTTGATACGTCTCCAACGTATCTATAATTTTTGATTGCTCCATGCTATATTATCTACTGTTTTGGACATTATTGGGCTTTATTATCCACTTTTATATTATTATGGGACTAACCTATTAACCGGAGGCCCAGCCCAGAATTGCTGTTTTTTGCCTATTTTAGGGTTTCAAAGAAAAGGAATATCGAACGGAGTCCAAACGGAATGAAACCTTTGGGAACGTGATTTTCTCAACGAACAAGACCCAGGAGACTTGGACCCTACGTCAAGAAACAAAGGAAGAGGCCACGAGGTAGGGGGTGCGCCTACCCCCCCCCCTAGGCGCGCCCTCCACCCTTGTGGGCCCCCTGTTGCTCCACCGACGTACTCCTTCCTCCTATATATACCTACATACCCCCAAACGATTAGAGACGGAGCCAAAACCCTAATTCCACTGCCGCAACTTTCTGTATCCACGAGATCCCATCTTGGGGCCTGTTCCGGAGCTCCACCGGAGGGGGTATTGATACGTCTCCAATGTATCTATAATTTTTGATTGCTCCATGCTATATTATCTACTGTTTTGGACTATATTGGGCTTTATTTTCCACTTTTATATTATTTTGGGACTAACCTATTAAGCGGAGGCCCAGCCCAGATTTGCTCTTTTATGCCTATTTCAGTGTTTCGAAGAAAAGGAATATCAGACGGAGTCGAAACGGAACAAAATCAACTGGAGAAGTTATTTTTGGAAGGAAACACACCTGATGGACTTGGACCCCACGTCAGAAGATACGGGAGCTGCCCACGAGGGTGTGGGCGCGCCCACCCCCCCTAGGGCGCGCCCCCTGTCTCGTGGGGCCCTCGTGGCTCCCTTGATGTACCCCCTGCACCCATATATACCAACATGACCTAAAACTTCTAGAACACACAATAGATTGGGAGTTCCGCCGCCAGAAGCCTCTGTAGCCACCAAAAACCAATCTAGACCTGTTCCGGCACCCTGTCGGAGAGGCAATCCTTCTCCGGTGGCCATCTTCATCATCCCGGCGCTCTCCGTGACGAGGAGGGAGTAGTTCTCCCTTGGGGCTGAGGGTATGTACCAGTAGCTATGTGTTTGATCTCTCTCTCTCTCTCTCATGTTCTTGATTTGGCACGATCTTGATGTATTGCGAGCTATGTTATTATAGTTGGATCTTATGTTTCTCCTCCCCCTCTTCTCTCTTGTAATGAATTGAGTTTCCCCTTTGAAGTAATCTTATCGGATTGAGTCTTTAAATATTTGAGAACACTTGATGTATGTCTTGTCGTGGATATCTGTGGTGACAATGGGATACCGCGTGCCACTTGATGTATGTTAAGGTGACCAACTTGCGGGTTCATGAACCTATGCATAGGGGTTGGCACACGTTTTCGTCGTGATTCTCCGGTAGAACTTTGGGGCACTCTTTGAGGTCCTTTGTGTTGGTTGAATAGATGAATCTGAGATTGTGTGATGCATATCGTATAATCATACCCACGGATACTTGAGGTGACATTGGAGTATCTAAGTGACATTAGGGTTTTGGTTTATTTGTATCTTAAGGTGTTATTCTGGTATGAACTCTAGGGCTGTTTGTGACACTTATAGGAATAGCCCAACGGATTGATTGGAAAGAATAACTTTGAGGTGGTTTCGTACCCTACCACAATCTCTTCGTTTGTTCTCCACTATTAGTGACTTTGGAGTGACTCTTTGTTGCATGTTGAGGGATAGTTATGTGATCCAATTATGTTAGTATTGTTGAGAGGACTTACACTAGTGAAAGTATGAACCCTAGGCCTTGTTTACCATCATTGCAATACCATTTACGCTCACTTTTATCACTTGCTACCTTGCTGTTTTTATTATTTCAGATTACAAATACTATTATCTACTATCCATATACCACTTGTATCACCATCTCTTCGCCGAACTAGTGCACCTACATAATTTACCATTGTATTGGGTGTGTTGGGGACACAAGAGACTCTTTGTTATTTGGTTGCAGGGTTGCTTGAGAGAGACCATCTTCATCCTATGCCTCCTACGGATTGATAAACCTAAGGTCATCCACTTGAGGGAAATTTGCTACTGTCCTACAAACCTCTGCACTTGGAGGCCCAACAACGTTTACAAGAAGAAGGTTGTGTAGTAGACATCAAGCTCTTTTCTGGCGCCGTTCCCGGGGAGGCGAGGAAAGCGGCACTAACACCCCGTCAACTCAGCTCTTTTCTGGCGCCGTTCCCGGGGAGGCGAGGAAAGCGGCACTAACACCCGTCAACTCAGCTCTTTTCTGGCGCCGTTGCCGGGGAGGTGAGTGCTTGAAGGTATATCTTTAGATCTTGCAATCGAGTCTTTTAGTTTCTTGTTTTATCACTAGCTTAGTTTATAAAAGAAAATTACAAAAAAATGGAATTAAGTTTGTCTCATACGCTTCACCTTTTTAATATCTTTCGTGAGTATGATGGAAAGGAAAATTGTGCTCAAGTGCTAGAAGAAGAAATCTATAAAATGTTTGGCACTAAATCTTTGAATGATGAGCATGATTGCAATGTTGTTAGTACGAATTCTTTGAATATCCATGATGCTAATGATGATTGCACTAGTTATGATGAAAATACCTCCTATAAACATGTCAATTTTTGTGGAGTAGACTGGGTTTGCAAGTACACACCAAATAGGGAAGATAGATATTGCAAGAGGCATAAGTACTTAGAAACCAAATTGTTGCAAGAAAGCTAGATGAATGTGCTGAAAGATTCAATATTTTTCGTGCCCCTTGTGAACTTTGCAATGAACATGGTCATTTAAAGCTCCAATGCTATTTGTTTCATGACCAAGTCGTGTCCAAAAATTGTGATAATTTGATTACCCTTGAGCATCATAAAGAGCTTAGCCTTCTTTTGGGTTATGAAGAAATGAAACGTATAACTGAGGGTATTCCAAAGTTTAATCTTGATAGAGTTCTTGATTTTGATCTAGAGAAGATTTATATGTATTGTGCGGTGAATTGCATTGAAAATCCTTATATTGCCAATTACATAAATAAAAGAAAACAAATAGAAGATGAAGAGAATACTAATGAAAGGAAGAGACTTCCCAATATCCTCCTATTATTTCTTATGATGAATCAGGTAATGAGGAGGAGCCTTCTACTCAACCAATCCCATTAATAAGGAGCTCCAAAAAGAGGATTGAACCCCCACATGATGTGGTGAAGAGGAAGAAAAGAAAAAAGGAAGAGAGGTAAAAAGGTATCTCTCCCAAATAAAGTTGCTCCTATTATTGTTGTGCCTCATGAAAATGAAGATGATACACTTTATGATGATCTTGTTATGCCTATTGCTTGCTGTGATGATTATGATTGGGAAGATAATGATACTTCTTATGATCTTGAAAATCTTTTTGGTACTTCTTATATTGTTGAATTCATTCATGATGCTATAGAAAATTATAATGAAGGAGGAATATATGCTTGTAGGAATTGCAATAATATCAAGTTTCCCCTCTATGTGCTTAAAGTTTTGAAGTTATGCTTGTTTTGCCCTCCTATGCTAGTTTATTATTGTTTCCATAAGTTGTTTGCTCACAAAATCCATATGCATAGGAAGTGGGTTAGACTTAAATGTGCTAGTCGTATTCTTCATGATGCTCTCTTTATGTTTCAATTCTTATCCTTTATGTGAGCATCATTGAAATCATCATGCCTGGCTAGGGGCGTTAAACGATAGCGCTTGTTGGGAGGCAACCCAATTTTATTTTTGTTCCTTACTTTTTGCTCCTGTTTAGTAATTCATCTAGAATCTGTTTATATGTGTTTTTATGCTTTTTATTAGTGTTTGTGCCAAGTAGAACCTTTGGGAAGACTTTGGGAAAGTCTTGTTGATCATGCTGTCAAAAACAGAAACTTTAGCACTCACGAGAATTGCTGCCATTTTTATTTGGAGAGTGCTATTTAGTTAATTCTTTTTGAAGATGATTAATAGATAAATTACTCAGGTCCAGCAATTTATTTGAGAATTTTATGAGTTCCAGAAGTATACGTTTGATCCAGATTACTACAGACTGTTCTGTTTTTGACAGATTCTGTTTTTCATGTGTTGTTTACTTATTTTGATGAACCTATGGCTAGTAAAATAGTTTATAAACCATAGAGAAGTTGGAATACAGTAGGTATAACACCAATATAAATAAATAATGAGTTCATTACAGTACCTTGAAGTGGTGATTTATTTTCTTATACTAACGGAGCTTACGAGTTTTCTGTTAAGTTTTGTGTTGTGAAGTTTTCAAGTTTTGGGTAAGGATTCGATGGACTATGGAATAAGGAGTGGCAAGAGCCTAAGCTTTGGGATGCCCGAGGCACCCCAAGTTAATATTCAAGGATAGACAAGAGCCTAAGCTTGGGGATGCCCCGGAAGGCATCCCCTCTTTCGTCTTCGTTCATCGGTAACTTTACTTGGATCTATATTTTTATTTACCACATGATATGTGTTTTGCTTGGAGCATCATTTTATTTTATTTTGCTTTGCTTGCTGTTTGAATAGAATACCAAGATCTGAAATTATTAAATGTTAGAGAGTCTTCACATAGTTGCATAATTATTCGACTACTCATTGATCTTCACTTATATCTTTCGGAGTAGTTTGTCATTTGCTCTAGTGCTTCACTTATATCTTTTAGAGCATGGTCGTAGTTTTATTTTGAAGAAATAGATGAACTCTCATGCTTCACTTAGATTATTTTGAGAGTCTTAAATAGCATGGTAATTTGCTTAAAATCCTAATATGCTAGGTATACAAGATTAATAATATAATTCTCTTATGAGTGTGTTGAATACTAAGAGAAGTTTGATACTTGATGATTGTTTTGAGATATGAGGATGGTAATATTAGAGTCATGCTAGTTGAGTAGTTGTGAATTTGAGAAATACTTGTGTTGAAGTTTGTGATTCCCGTAGCATGCACATATGGTGAACCGTTATGTGACGAAGTTGGAGCATGATTTATTTATTGATTGTCTTCCTTATGAGTGGCAGTCGGGGACGAGCGATGGTGTTTTCCTACCAATCTATCCCCCTAGGATCATGTGTGTAGTACTTTGTTTCTATAACTCGTAGATTTTTGCAATAAGTATATGAGTTCTTTATGACTAATGTTGACTCCATGGATTATACGCACTCTCACCCTTCCACCATTGCTAGCCTCTCTAGTACCGCGCAACTTTCGCCGGTACCATAAACTTGAAAACTTTATGGTTAAGCAAGAGGATTTTAATGCCATGCAACTTAGCATGATCATGTAGTTGGTTTATGGTTAAGCAAGAGGATTTTAATGCTAGTACCATAAACCCACCATAGGTAGGATGAATTTGATAACTTTATGGTTAAGCAAGAGGATTTTAATGCTTATTTTGGTAGACAACTGAAACGCAATGCTTATATGATTGAACACTTGGGTGATTATATGGCTAGTGTTAAAAGTGAACTTAAACTTATTAGTAAACACGCTTCTATGGTTACCACTCAAGTAGAACAAGTGCTTAAAGCTCAGAATGATTTGGTCAATGAATTAAATAATAAGAAAAATGATAATGCTGTTAGAGTTATGACTAGAGGTGGTAAAATGACTCAGGAACCTTTGTATCCTAAGGGCCATCCTAAGATAATTGAGCAAGATTCTCAGAGAATTAATATTGATGCACCTAATCCTTCTAAGAGGAAGAAAAAGAAAAATGATAGGACTTTGCATGCTTCTAGTGAACCTGTTGTAGACACACCTGAGAATCCCAATGATATTTCTATCTCTGATGCTGAAACACAGTCTGGTAATGAACATGAACCTAGTGATAATGTTAATGATGATGTTCATGTTGATGCTCAACCTAGTAATGACAATGATGTAGAGATTGAACCTGCTGTTGATCTTGAGAGCCACAATCAAAGAATCAACATTATGATAAGAGAGACTTTTTTGCTAGGAAGCATGGTAAAGAAAGAGAACCATGGGTTTAGAAACCCATGCCTTTTCCTCCTAAACCATCCAAGAAAAAGGATGATGAGGATTTTGAGCGCTTTGCTGAAATGATTAGACCGATCTTTTTGCGTATGCGTTTGACTGATATGCTTAAAATGAACCCTTATGCTAAGTATATGAAAGATATTGTTACTAATAAAAGAAAAATACCGGAAGCTGAAATTTCCACCATGCTTGCTAATTATACTTTTAAGGGTGGAATACCAAAGAAACTTGGAGATCCAGGAGTACCAACTATACCATGCTCCATTAAAAGAAACTATGTTAAAACTGCTTTATGTGATCTTGGAGCCGGTGTTAGTGTTATGCCTCTCTCTTTATATCGTATACTTGATTTGAATAAGTTGACACCTACTGAAATATCTTTGCAAATGGCTGACAAATCAACTGCTATACCTGTCGGTATTTTTGAGGATGTGCCTGTTGTGGTTGCAAACGTTACTATTTTAATGGACTTTGTCATTCTTGATACTCCCAAGGACGATAGTATGTCTATTATTCTTGGAAGACCCTTTTTGAATACTGCAGGGGCTGTTATTGATTGCACCAAAGGCAATGTCACTTTTCATGTTAATGGTAATGAGCATACGGTACACTTTCCAAGGAAACAACCTCAAGTCCACAGTATCAATTCTATTGAAAAAAATTCAACAATCACTATTGGAGGTTTTGAATTTCCTCTTCCTACTGTTACAAAGAGATATGATATTCTTATTGTTGGGGATGTGCATATCCCCGTTGAGGTAACATAGTGTCATTCGAAAATTCTCCGGTTTCATGTTATTCGAAATGAGTTTGTTAACAAGACCTGATCAACCTTGTTAGTGGATTCCTTTTGATGAGCATGAGATGGGTGAATTTAGAAAACACAACTCTCTGTACCCTCTTTTTACTTTCTGTTATTTATATTAAATAAAGCAAAAATAGTAATTTCTGTCAGTTTTCTGAATTATCCGTGCAATAAAAAATACCTTGAAAATAAAAGTTCTCCAAATGCCTTGAAAAATTAATATGATTTTTTCTGGAATATTTGAGAATATATGGCACTAAGAACACATCAGGGGGAGCCAGCACCTGGCCACGAGGCTCCAGGGCGCGCCCTACCCCCCTAGGCGCGCCCCTACCTTGTGGGCCCCTGGTGGCCCCCCCTCCACTTATTCCAGCCACCACACACTCCTTCTTCCTCCCAAAAAATCACCAACCATCTCAAGAACGAGTTCTAGCTCATCTTGCTGCCATTTTCGATCTCCTAGCTCAAAGCTCCATTCACAAAACTGCTTTGGGGGATTGTTCTTTGGTATGTGACTCCTCCAATGGTCCAATTAGTTTTTGTTCTAGTGCTTTATTCATTGCAAATTTTTGCTGCCTAGGTGACCCTGTTCTTGAGCTTGCATGTCATATTTATATGGTCCCAAGTAGTTCTAATGCATGATATAGTCTCTAGGCACTTGTGGGAGTAGTTGCTATCAATTTTGTTGAGTTTGGTTCACTTTTATATTGAGTTGCTAAAAATTTCAGAAATTTTCAGAAAAAGATGAAGAGATTTTTGAGGGGCTCATCGAGCCGAAGCTTGAAGGATAAACAAAGTGAAGAGAACAAGAAGCCCAAGCCTCACCGCCTTCCTCCACGACAAACATGAACAACAAGTACCTGGTTTTAACGGAGGACGTTTATTCATACTGGAGTGTGACACCAGCTCCAGAGCCTGAGCCGGAACCACCCATGACCCTTATCGGTAGTCAGTTTAACAGTGGAATCCGGAGGAGAGTGCCAACCAGTGGCACCCAGAGGACACTCCCCCTTACACCGGAGAGGGCTACTTTGATCCATGGGCATAGACCAACTTAGGCCAAAAGCCTCATCTTGGGGGAGTACGTATTTCTCACCGACATTACATTCATGTTCACACACTCATGCTAGTTGTCGGTCCTCATACTTTTACACTGTATCATCCATAATAGTTTATTTCCTTTTTAGCTTTCTTCTTGTGTGCCTTAATAAACCTTAAGAAAAAACAAAAAATTAGTTGTAGCTTTTAGTTAGTTTACTTTCCATGCCCGTAGTAGTAATTAAAAAGAAAACCCAAAAAGATTTCTCGTTCTTCTTTTGCTTGTTGGGAGCTTTCCCGTGTAAATAGTTTTGTTTATTTTCTTTGGGGGTCGAGAGGAGAAGACCATAATGAAAATGTTGAGTGGCTCGTATATGCATTATTGTTGATCTAATGAAGAGCCCATATTACCTTGTCTTCTCTCTTGAATTGAATGCTTGCAGATTCCAGCTTAGCCCAATGCACGTGCACTATTATTATTATCCACACCGTTCGGTCGTGCAAGTGAAAGGCAATATGACGATATATGATGAACTTATTGAGATAAGAAAAGATGGTATGAACTCAACCTCTCTTGTTTTTGTAAATATGATTAGTTCATCGTTCCTCATTCAGCCTATTATGAAAGAAACATATTTGCAATGACAATTAGAGATTGTAGTTGCTTATGCCATGCTTAATTATCTAGGACTTTATAATGGTTTACCTTGCGTGCCAACATGCTATTAAAATGGTTGTGATGTGTTATGATAGGGTGGTATCCTCTTTTGAATGATTCGAGTGGCTTGACTTGGCACATGTTCACACAAGTAGTTGAAACAAAATCAACATAGCCTCTACGATATTTATGTTCATGGTGAATTATATCCTACTCATGCTTGCATTCAGTGTTGATTAATTTTAATGCATGTTCATGACTGCTGTCGCTCTCTAGCTGGTCACTTCCCAGTCTTTTTCTAGCTTTCACTTGTACTAAGCGGGAATATTGCTTGTGCATCCAACTCCATAAACCTCAAAGTTGTTCCATATGAGTCCACCATACCTACCTACATATGGTATCTACCCACCGTTCCAAGTAAATTTGTATGTGCCAAACTCTAAACCTTCAAATAAACATTCTGTTTTCTATGCTCGAATAGCTCATGTATCAACTAGGGATGTCTGTATCCTCCATGCTAGGCGGGTTATTCTCAAGAGGAGTGGACTCCGCTCCTCACTCATGAGAAAATGGCTGGTCACCGGGATGCCCAGTGCCATGCTTTAAGCAAATCAAATAAAAATAATTGCAAACAAAACTACCCCAGGATTGTTGTTAGTTGGAGGCACCCGTTCTTTCGGGCAAGTCATGGATTGATGCTTGTTGGTGGTGGGGGAGTATAAACTTTACCATTCTGCTTGGGAACCGCCTATAATGTGTGTAGCATGGAAGACATTGAGATCTCTCGGTTGTTATGCTGACAATGAAAGTATACCGCTCAAAATATTATTCATATCTATTTCAAAACCGAGCTCTGGCACCTCTATAAATCCTTGCTTCCCTCTACGAAGGGCCTATCCATTTAATTTTATGTTGAGTCATCATCCTCTTATTAAAAAGCACCAGTTGGAGAGCACCGCTGTCATTTGCATCCATTACTGTTAGTTTACATTGAGTATGACTTGACTGGATCTCTTTTACCATGAATTACAATGTCTAGTCAGTCCTTGATCTTATAAGGTGCTCTGCATTTATGTTTTGCGGTTTCAGAAAGGGCTAGCGAGATACCATCTTGTTATATCATATTATGATTGTCTTGAGAAAGTGTTGTCATCCGAGATTTATTATTATTGCTTGCTAGTTGATTATGCCATTGATATGAGTAAACATGAGACCTAAATGTTATTGTGAATATGGTTAGTTCATAATCTTTGCTGAAAACTTGAATGTTGGCTTTACATATTTACAACAATAAGAGCAAACAGAGTTTGTAAAAGTTTTTCTTTATCACTTTCAGTTTATCAACTGAATTGCCTGAGGACAAGCAAAGGTTTAAGCTTGTGGGAGTTGATACGTCTCCAACGTATCTAATTTTTCAAACACTTTTGCCCTTGTTTTGGACTCTAACTTGCATGATTTGAATGGAACTAACCCGATTAACATTGTTTTCAGCAGAATTGTCATGGTGTTATTTTTGTGCAGAAATAAAAGTTCTCAGAATGACCTGAAAATCAATGGAGTTTATTTTTGGAATATATAAAAAATACTGGAAGAAGAATCCATGTCAGGGGGCCCACACCATGTCCATGAGGGTGGGGGCCATGCCTACCCCCCTGGGGCACCTCCTGCCTCATGGTCCCCCTGACTCGTGGGCCCCCTGACGCTCCACCAACCTCAACTCCAACTCCATATATTCGTGTTCGTGGAGAAAAAAAAAGAGAGAAGGATTCATCGCATTTTGCGATACGGAGCCGCCGCCAAGCCCTAATCTCTCTCGGGAGGGCTGATTTGGAGGCCATTCAGGGCTCCGGAGAGGGGAATCCGTCGCCATCGTCATCATCAACCTTCCTCCATCACCAATTTCATGATGCTCATCATCGTGCGTGAGTAATTCCATCATAGGCTTGCTGCACGGTGATGGGTTGGATGAGATTTATCATGTAATCGAGTTACTTTTGTTAGGGTTTGATCCCTAGTATCCACTATATTCTGAGATTGTTGTTGCTATGACTTTGCTATGCTTAATGCTTGTCACTAGGGACCGAGTGCCATGATTTCAGATCTAAACCTATTATGTTTTCATGAATATATGTGAGTTCTTGATCCTATCTTGCAAGTCTATAGTCACCTACTATGTGTTATGATCCGGCAACCCTGAAGTGACAATAATCGGGACCACTCCCGGTGATGACCGTAGTTTGAGGAGTTCATGTATTCACTATGTGTTAATGCTTTGGTCCGATACTCTATTAAAAGGAGGCCTTAATATCCCTTAGTCTCCAATAGGACCCCGCTGCCACGGGGAGGGTAGGAAAAAAGATGTCATGCAAGTTCTTTTCCATAAGCACGTATGACTATATTCGGAATACATGCCTACATTACATTTATGAACTGGAGCTAGTTCTGTGTCACCCTATGTTATAGCTATTGCATGATCGATCGCATCTGACATAATTCTCCATCACCGATCCAATGCCTATGAGCTTTTCATATATTGTTCTATGCTTATTTACTTTTCCGTTGCTATTGTTACAATCACTACAAAACCCAAAAATATTACTTTGCTACCTTTACCACTACTATCATATTACTTTGCTACTAAACACTTTGCTGCATATATTAAGTTTCTAGGTGTGGTTGAATTGACAACTCAGCTGCTAATACTTGAGAATATTCTTTGGCTCCAATTGTGTCGAATCAATAATTTTGGGTTGAATATTCTACCCTCGAAAACTATTGCGATCCCCTATACTTGTGGGTTATCAGTCCACGTACCCTCGTAGACCGAAAGCGGAAGCGTTTAGTAACGCGGTTCATGTAGTTGAACGTCTTCGCGATCCAACCGATCCAAGTACCGAATGTACGGCACCTTCGTGTTCTGCACACGTTCAGCTCAATGACGTCCCTCGATCTCTTGATCCAGTTGAGGACAAGGGAGAGTTCTGTCAGCACGATGGCGTGGCGACGATGATGATGAAGTTACCGGCACAGGGCTTCACCTAAGCACTATGATGATATGACCGAGGTGTGTAACTATGGAGGGGGCACCGCACACGGCTAAGAGAAGGCTTGGTGTGTCTTTGGGGTGCCCCCTGATACGTCTCCAACGTATGTATAATTTTTTATTGTTCCATGCTATTATATTATCAACCTTGGATGTTTTATATGCATTTATATGCTATTTTATATGATTTTTGGGACTAACCTATTAACCTAGAGCCCAGTGCCAGTGCCAGTTTCTGTTTTTTCCTTGTTTTTGAGTATCGCAGAAAAGGAAAACCAAACGGAGTCCAATTGACCTAAAATTTCACGAAGATCATTTTTGGACCAGAAGAAGCCCACGGAGTACCAGAGATGGGTCAGAAGAGTCCCGAGGCCACCACGAGGGTGGGGGCGCGCCCTACCCCCTGGGCGCGCCCCCTACCTCGTGGCCGCCTCGGGGACCCCCCTAACTTGTTCCCGATGCCAAAACTTCTTATATATACCCAAACTTCCAGAACATAACCTAGATCGGGAGTTCCGCCGCTGCAAGCCTCTATAGCCACGGAAAACCAATCTAGACTCGTTCCGGCAACCTGCGAAAGGGGGAATCCCTCTCCGGTGTCCATATTCATCATCCCGGCACTCTCCATGACGAGGAGGGAGTAGTCCACCCTCAAGGCTAGGGTATGTACCAGTAGCTATGTGTTTTATCTCTCTCTCTCTTGTGTTCTTGATTTGGCACGATCTTGATGTATCGTGAGCTTTGCTATTATAGTTGGATCTTATGATGTTTCTCCCCTCTACTCTCTTGTAATGGGTTGAGCTTTCCATTTGAAGTTATCTTATCAGATTGAGTCTTTAAGGATTTGAGAACACTTGATGTATGTCATGCATGTGCTTATCTGTGGTGACAATGGTATATCACGTGATCTATGTTTTGGTGATCAACTTGCGAGTTCCGTGACCTCGTGAACTTATGCATAGGGGTTGGCACACATTTTCGTTTTGACTTTCTGGTAGAACTTTGGGGCACTCTTTGAAGTTCTTTGTGTTTGTTGAATAGATGAACATGAGATTGTGTGATGCATATCGTATAACCATACCCACGGATACTTGAGGTGACATTGGAGTATCTAGGTGACATTAGGGTTTTGGTTGATTTGTGTCTTAAGGTGTTATTCTAGTACGAACTCTATGATAGATTGAACAGAAAGAATAGCTTCGTGTTATTTTACTATGGACTCTTGAATAGATCGATCAGAAAGAATAACTTTGAGGTGGTTTCGTACCCTACAATAATCTCTTCGTTTGTTCTCCGCTATTAGTGACTTTGGAGTGACTCTTTGTTGCATGCTGAAGGATAGTTATATGATCCAATTATGTTATTATTGTTGAGAGAACTTGTAGTAGTGAAAGTATGAACCCTAGGCCTTGTTTCTTAGCATTGCAATACCGTTTACGCTCACTTTTACCACTTGCTACCTTGTTGTTTTTATAATTTAAGATTACAAAAACCTTTATCTACCATCCATATTGCACTTGTATCACCATATCTTCGCCGAACTAGTGCACCTATACAATTTACCGTTGTATTGGGTGTGTTGGGGTGTGACTCTTTGTTATTTGGTTGCAGGGTTGTTTGAGAGATACCATCTTCATCCTACGCCTCCCACGGATTGATAAACCTTAGGTAATCCACTTGAGGAAATTTGCTACTGTCCGACAAACCTCTGCACTTGGAGGCCCAACAACATCTACAAGAAGAAGGTTGTGTAGTAGACATCAAGCTCTTTTATGGTGCCGTTGCCGGGGAGGTTAGCGCGTGAAGGTATATCTTTAGATCTTGCAATTGAATCTTTTAGTTTCTTATTTTATCTATAGTTTAGTTTATAAAAGAAAATTATAAAAAAATGGAATTGAGGATACCTCATATGCTTCATCTTTTTAATGTATTTCATGAAAATAAGGATTTTGTTGATTGTGCCAAAGTGTTAGAAGAAGAATGCATTAGAATGTTTGGCACTAAATCTTTGTATGATGAGCATGATTGCAATGTTGTTAGTATGAATTCCTTGGATATCTATGATGCTATTTATATGCAAAGCCACAAGCTTGGGGATGCTATGTTTGATGAAGATGATATTTTTGTCCCCCATGTTTTGATGAGCAAATTTATTTTGATGATAGCATGCCTCCTATTTATGATGATTATATTGATGAAAGTGGGTTTGGAAGAGTGTCCACTTTAGTAAGTAATGATCCCACTATTTTGGAGGGTGTTGAATCTTATTGTGATAATCATGAAAGTGGGTTTGGAGAGGTCATGACTTTAGTTAATGGTAATCCCACTATTTTCGAAGAGTGTCAACTTTGCATACTTGTAGATCATGAAAAGAATGCTTTATGTGATGGTTGTATTGTTGAATTCATTCATGATGCTACTGAAAATTATTATGAGGGAGGAATATATACTCGTAGGAATTGCAACAATATCAAGTTTCCTCTCTATGTGCTTAAAATCTTGAAGTTATGCTTGTTTTGCTTTCCTATGCAAGTTGATTCTTGTTCCCACAAGTTGTTTGCTCACAAAATCCCTATGCATAGGAAGTGGGTTAGACTTAAATGTGCTAGCCATATTGTTCATGATTCTCTCTTTATGTTACAATTCTTATCTTTTATGTGAGCATCATTGAAATCATCATGCCTAGCTAGGGGCGTTAAACGATAGCGCTTGTTGGGAGGCAACCCAATTTTATTTTTAATTCTTTGCTTTTCGCTCCTGTTTAGTAATAAATAATTCATCTAGACTCTGTTTACATGTGGTTTTATGTTTTAATTAGTGTTTGTTCCAAGTAGAACCTTTGGGAAGACTTGGGTGAAGTCTTTGCGATCTTGCTGTAAAAAACAGAAACTTTTGCGCTCACGAGATTAGCTGCCATTTTTTACTGGAGAGTGCGTTTAGGTTGATTCTTTTTGCAGATGATTAATAGACAAATTCCTCAGGTCCACCAATTTATTTTAGAATGTTTATAGTGACAGAGAACTCTATGATCAATTGAACGGAAAGAATAGCTTCGTGTTTTGGTTGATTTGTGTCTTAAGGTGTTCTTCTAGTACGAACTCTATGATCAATTGAACGGAAAGAATAGCTTCGTGTTATTTTACTAAGAACTCTTGAATAGATCGATCAGAAAGAATAACTTTGAGGTGGTTTCGTATGCTACAATAATCTCTTCGTTTGTTCTCCGCTATTAGTGACTTTGGAGTGACTCTTTGTTGCATGTTGAGGGATAGTTATATGATCCAATTTTGTTATTATTGTTGAGAGAACTTGCAGTAGTGAAGTATGAACCCTAGGCCTTGTTTCTTAGCATTACAATACCGTTTACGCTCACTTTTACCACTTGCTACCTTGCTGTTTTTATAATTTCAGATTACAAAAACCTTTATCTACCATCCATATTGCACTTGTATCACCATCTCTTCGCCGAACTAGTGCACCTATACAATTTACCATTGTATTGGGTGTGTTGGGGAAACAAGAGACTCTATGTTATTTGGTTGCAGGGTTGTTTGAGAGAGACCATCTTCATCCTATGCCTCCCACGGGTTGATAAACCTTAGGCCATCCACTTGAGGGAAATTTGCTAGTGTCCTACAAACCTCTGCACTTGGAGGCCCAACAATGTCTACAAGAAGAAGGTTGTGTAGTAGACATCAGCCCCCTCCCACGTATATGAAGGGGGGAGGTGGACGGCCCAAGGGGGGCGCGCCATGGGGGGAGTCCTACTTGGACTTCTGGTCCAAGTAGGATTTGCCCCCCCCCCTTTCCTATTCCCACTAGGAGAAGGAGGGAAGGAGGAGGAGGAGAGAAGGAAAGGGGCCCGCCCCCCAACCCTAGTCCAATCCGGTTTGGGCTTGGGGGGGGGCGCCACCACCTGTCCGCCGCCTGCTCTCTCCACTAGGGCCCCTGAAGGACTTGCCTCACTCGGGTAGATCTTCACGAAGTAGGCGATCTCCTTGCCCTTACAAACTCCTTGGTTCAACTCCACAATCTTGACGGAAGCTCCCAAGTGACACATAACCAATCTAGGAGACACCACTCTCCAAAAGGTAATAGATGGTGTGTTGATTATGAACTCCTTGCTCTTTTGCTTCAAATGATAGTCTCCCCAACACTCAGTTCTCTCTCACAGATTTGGATTTGGTGGAAAGATGATTTGAGTGGAAAGCAACTTGGGGAAAGCCAGAGATCAAGATTCTTGTGGTTGGATTGGAATATCTTGATCTCAACACATGAGTAGGTGGTTCTCTCTTAGAAAATGAATGGTGGAAGTGTAGGCACGTTCTGATAGCTCTCTCCACGAATGGAGGAAGGGTGGAGGGATATATATAGCCTCCACGCAAAATCTAACCGTTACACACAATTTTCCAAACTCGGTGAGACCGAATACTCAAACTCGGTCAGACCGATTCAGTTCAAAATGTGAACATTAGGCTTTTCGGTGGGACCGACATGTCAACACGGTGGGACCAATTTCATTAGGGTTAGGGCATAACGTAATCTCGGTGAGACCGATCACATGAACTCAGTGAGACCGATTTCAGTAATAGGCAAATAGAGAGTTGGTCAGGCAAACTCGGTGGGGCCGATCGCTCATTTCGGTGAGACCGAAACGTTACGAAAAGGAAACAAAGAGTTTGCATTGCGAACATGGTGGGACCAATCACTCATCTCGGTTAGACCGAAATGTTATGAAGGGAAACAACGAGTTTGCAATCCCATCTCGGTGAGACCGAGATCCCTATCGGTGAGACCAAACTGATTAGGGTTTCTGGCTATGGCTATGTCAAATGAACTGAGTGGCGTCGGATGGATCAAATCGGTGGGGCCGAGTTTTACTTTTGGTTTGGGACATATGTGGATATGAGAAAGTGGTTGAGGGCTTTTAGAGCATATCACTAAGCATTTTGAGCAAGCAAGCCATTAAGAAACACCTCATCCCCTTTTAATAGTATTGGCTTTTCCTATGGACTCAATGTGATCTTGGATCACGAAAATGAAAATGTATAGTCTTGGGTTTTTGCCAACATGTGTCCTTAGCATTTTGAGGGGTCCACATTCCTAGTCCATGCCATGCCAATCGTTGAACTTTCTGAAATGATCATATTGAAAGATCATTAGTTCAATGAGCTATATGTTGTTAGGAATTACCAAAACCACCCAGGGATAGTTGCACTTTCAATCTCCTCCTTTTTGCTAATTGATGACAACATATAGACCAAAGCTTCGACAAACGATAATAAGATTGAAAAATATCATTGCTTTGAGAAGTATGTGATAAGCAAGAGCTCCCCCTAAATTTGTGCATTATTTAAAATTTGCTTTTGAATTCAAATGCACAATCTCTTAGGATCATGGGTTACTCTTCCATGTCACATACATCTTGGTGGAGCGCTCAAAATGATAGAGAGTAGAATATGCACTCATCACCAAGACAAAGTGAATGATCATACATGAGAGATAAATAATAGAATCATTCAAGCACAAAAATTAAGGTAATATGATCAAACACATGATCATACAAGTATCTCACACACAGATAAGGTATCATCCAAGCAGGCACACAAATAAGTATCAAACAAGTAGCAAATAAGGCAAAAAGAATCAAAGCTCTCTCTCTCAAAGCCTATGATCTATACACTTTCTCCCTGAGGACCCACAAGTATAGGGGATCAATTGTAGCTCTTTTCGATAAGTAAGAGTGTCGAACCCAACAAGGAGCAGAAGGAAATGACAAGTAGTTTCCGGTAAGGTATTGTTTGCAGGTGCTGAAATTGTATGTAACGAAGTAGTTTGATATAGCAAGATAATTTGTAACGAGCAAGTAATGATAATAGTAACAAAAGTGCAGCAAGGTAGCCCAATCCTTTTGAGGCAAAAGACAGGCCAAAATGGTCTCTTATGATAAGCAAAGCATTCTTGAGGGTACACGGGAATTTCATCTAGTCACTTTCATCATGTTGGTTTGATTTGTGTTCGCTACTTTGATAATTTGATATGTGGGTGGACCGGTGCTTAGGTGTTATTCTTACTTGAACAAACCACCTATGTATGATTAACCCTCCCGCAAGCATCTGCAAGTATGAGAAAAGTATTAAGAATAAATTCTAACGATAGCATTAAACTTTTGGATCCAATCGGTCCCTTACAAAATAGCACATAAACTGGGGTTTAAGCTTCTATCACTCTCGCAACCCACCATCTATTTGCTACTCCACAATGCATTCCCTTAGGCCAAAATATGGTGAGTGTCATGCAGTCGACGTTCACATGACACCACTAAGTGAATAACAACATACATACTATCAAAATCTCAAACACATATCAAGTTCACATGATTACTTGCAACATGATTTCTCCCATGACGTCAAGAACAAGAGTAACTACTCACATATAATAAACATGTTCATGATCAAAGGAGTATTAAATAGCATAATGGATCTGAACATATAATCTTCCACCAAATAAACCATATAGTAATCGACTACAAGATGTAATCAACACTACTAGTCACCCACAAGTACCAATCTATAGTTCCGGTAATAAGATTGAACACAAGAGATGAACTAGGGTTTGAGAGGAGATAGTGCTGTTGAAGATGTTGATGGATATTTCCCTCCCCAGTATGGGAGAGTTATTGGTGGTGATGATGACGATGATTTCTCCCTCCGGGAGGGAAGTTCCCCCGGCGGAATCGCTCCGCCGGAGGGCAAAAGTGCTCCTGCCCAAGTTCTGCCTTGAGGCGGCGGCGCTTCGTCCCGAGAGTCCTCCTCTTATTTTTTCTAGGTCAAAATGACTTATATACCAGAAGATGGGCACCGAAGGTGGGCCGAGGAGGCCACAACCCACCAAGGCGCGCCTGGGGGGCCTGGCGCACCCAGGTGGGTTGTGCCCACCTGGTGGCCCCCTCTGGTGTTTATTGGCTCCAGTATTTCTCAAATTATCCATAAAAAATCTCTGTAAATTTTCAGCTCATTTGGAGTTGTGCAGAATAGGTGGCCTGATGTAGCTTTTCCAGGTCTAGATTTCCAGCTGCCGGAATTCTCCCTCTTGGTGTGTTCCTTGCAAATTATGAGAGAAAAGGCATGAGAATTACTCTGAAAAGCATTATTATGGATGAAAGCATTATAAATAACAGTAAGAAAACATGATGCAAAATGGACTTATCAACTCCCCCAAGCTTAGACCTCGCTTGTCCTCAAGCAAAAACCGAAATCGAAAAACATGTCCATGTGCTTTGAGAGAGTGCTGTCGATAAAAACAAAATACGGACATAGAAGCATCATGTTGATTATTATGACAACAACAAAATTAAACATAGGACTTTTATCATATATTTCTCATGAATAAGTAATAGTTCATCACACAATCGAAGTATAAAGCAAAAACTCTATTAGAAACCAACAAACTATGTTCTCGGTCAACTTTGCAACTACAATTCATCATCTTTTCAGGAAGGGTCACGTTTCGGAGCCTTTGGACAAGTCCACATACTCAACCATCATATAGTCTTCTATGATTGGTAACACTCACCCCGTACCCATGAGAAAAAAGGTTTCAACTGGACACATAGAAAGATAGGGGCTTATAGTTTCGCCTCCCAACATACTCACCTCAGGGGTGATGTCAACAATAATAACTCATGCTATCTATATTCAACTAGACATATGTGCCTAGATCTTTCCTCACCACATGATGCTTGCCAAAAGAAAAAAAAGGAATGGAGAGAAAAACTTTGACTCTTTGCATAAAAGTAAAAGATAGGCCCTTCGCAGAGGGAAGCAGAGGTTGCCATGCACTTATTTGTTTGTATGCTCAATCCCTTAGTGCAAGAGAACATCATGTTGTATTGCCCCTTAAGATGACAACCTTTATTATGCAGTCTACTGGTTTTATTCTTAGTCATCCAAGTCCGTACAACGCTCAATTTTCTCTTACACTAAATGATCTCACACTTTTAGAAGCAATTTTTATTGCCTTTTTGCACCGATGACAACTTACTTGAGGGATCTTGCTCAATCCCTAGGTAGGTATGGTGGACACTTGAAAAAGATTTAGGTTTAAGGGTTTTTGGATGCACAAGTAGTATCTCTACTTAGTACATAATTTTTGGCTAGCAAAGATAGGGTCAAACATCACATGTTAAAGGATCTATGGCAATATGACTTCTATGTGAATATAAACAAACATAAATCATTAAGTTGTCTTCCTTGTCCAACGTCAATAATTTTGGCATATAATATTTTGATGAGGGTTCGCAATCATAAAATATTTCTAGGATAGTATATCTATATGTGAATCTTCTTTTCCCTTATTAATTCTTTCATGAGTTGCATCATTGACTAATGCTATGTTTGTCAATCTCTAATAAAATTTTCTACTTATACTTTTCCTTATGTGGTGCCATCACCTACCATAGGATTAGTATATAATCTTGTTGATTTATTTCCTTTCTTCATTTATTTCCCTTCTCTTTTTCTTTCTTTATTTCTTTTCTTTATTTGCAACATGAAAGTAAAGAAATCAAAAATTGAAACTAACTTTATTATATAACTTGCACACGATTACAAGGATAGATCACTAAGCAAACTCTTAAAGAAGAAAGGATCAAACTAAACTTTATTTCATCTAAAAGCAAATGATCGAACTTAAATAAGTAAAAGAAAAAAGATAGTGGGATGGTATGGTACCGGGGCACCTCCCCCAAGCTTGGTGGAAGCCAAGGGGAGTGCTCATACCCGATACTCAATTTTCTTTTGGCGGTGAAGAAGATGATGGTGGTGATGAAGGAGAGATCTTGTCCTCAAATTTCCATGGCAGTGTCCCACCATCATAAGAGGAGCAGTGAGTCTCACGGGTCCTGCAACCAGTAGGCAAACGCATACCTTTAAACCTCGCCTCATATTCAAAGACTTGGTTTTGAAGATCATAGATCTAGCTTTGGAGAATGTTGATTTGCTCGTTGAGGGTGAAGCTGATGTCCTTCATGGGCTTGCCATCCACCTTGAGATCACGAGAAAGGTCCGTGATCATGAGGTGATTGGCATTAAGCCCACACTCCACCATCCCCTTGCACCGGAAGACGTCTTGCTCCACAGCTTCAAGCCTGGCCTCCACGGTTCCCGTCCCCTTGGGACACGGCACATCGCGGAGGTGAAGCACCCCCTCATGCATCTGGATGACCTGAGGGTGTGCTACCTCTTGAGCACTGCATTGGTTTTCCCCGAAGAGGAAGGGATGATGCAGCAAAGTAGCATAAGTATTTCCCTCAGTTTTTGAGAACCAAGGTATCAATCCAGTAGGAGGCTACGCGCGAGTCCCCTGTACCTGCACAAAACAAATAAATCCTCGCAACCAACGCGATAAGGGGTTGTCAATCCCTACACGGCCAATTATGAGAGTGAGATCTGATAGATATGATAAGATAATATTTTTGGTATTTTTATGATAAAGATGCAAAGTAAAATAAAAGCAAAGTAAAAAAGCAAAGGAAATAACTAAGTATTGGGAGTTTAATATGATGAAGATAGACCTGGGGGGAATAGGTTTCACTAGTGGCTTCTCTCAAGAGCATAGGTATTCTACGGTGGGTGAACAAATTACTGTTGAGAAATTGACAGAATTGAGAATAGTTATGAGAATATCTTGGTATGATCATGTATGTAGGCATCACGTCCGAGACAAGTAGACCGACTTCTGCCTGCATCTACTAGTATTACTCCACTCATCAACCGCTATCCAGCATGCATCTAGAGTATTAAGTTCATGGAAACAGAGTAATGCCTTAAGCAAGATGACATGATGTAGAGGTATAAACTCATGCAATATGATGAAAACCCCATCTTGTTATCCTCGATGGAAACAATACAATACGTGCCTTGCTGACCCTACTGTCACTGGGAAAGGACACCGCAAGATTGAACCCAAAGCTAAGCACTTCTCCCATTGCAAGAAAGATCAATCCAGTAGGCCAAACCAAACTGATAATTCGAAGAGACTTGCAAAGATAACCAATCATACATAAAAGAATTCAGAGAAGATTCAAATATTGTTCATAGATAGACTTGATCATAAACCCACAATTCATCGATCTCAACAAACACACTGCAAAAAGAAGATTACATCGAATAGATCTCCACAAAAGAGGGGGAGAACATTGTATTGAGATCCAAAAAGAGAGAAGAAGCCATCTAGCTAATAACTATGGACCCGTAGGTCTGAGGTGAACTACTCACACTTCATCGGAGGGGCTATGGTGATGGTGTAGAAGCCCTCTGTGATCGATGCCTGATGTCTACTACACAACCTTCTTCTTGTAGACGTTGTTGGGCCTCCAAGTGCAGAGGTTTGTAGGACAGTAGAAAATTTCCCTCAAGTGGATGACTTAAGGTTTATCAATCCGTAGGAGGCGTAGGATGAAGATGGTCTCTCTCAAGCAACCCTGCAACCAAATAACAAAGAGTCTCTTGTGTCCCCAACACACCCAATACAATGGTAAATTGTATAGGTGCACTAGTTCAGCGAAGAGATGGTGATACAAGTGGTATATGGATAGTAGATAATAGTATTTGTAATCTGAAATAATAAAAACAGCAAGGTAACAAGTGATAAAAGTGAGCGTAAACGGTATTGAAATGATGGTAAACAAGGCCTAGGGTTCATACTTTCACCAGTGTAAGTCCTCTCAACAATACTAACATAATTGGATCACATAACTATCCCTCAACATGCAACAAAGAGTCACTCCAAAGTCACTAATAGCGGAGAACAAACGAAGAGATTATGGTAGGGTACGAAACCACCTCAAAGTTATTCTTTCCAATCAATCTGTTGGGCTATTCCTATAAGTGTCACAAACAGCCCTAGAGTTCGTACCAGAATAACACCTTAAGATACAAATCAACCAAAACCCTAATGTCACCTAGATACTCCAATGTCACCTCAAGTATCTGTGGGTATGATTATACGATATGCATCACACAATCTCAGATTCATCTATTCAACCAACACAAAGGACCTCAAAGAGTGCCCCAAAGTTCTACCAGAGAATCACGACGAAAACGTGTGCCAACCCCTATGCATAGGTTCATGAACACACAAGTTGGTCACCTTAACATACATCAAGTGGCACGCAGTATCCCATTGTCACCACAGATATCCACGGCAAGACATACATCAAGTGTTCTCAAATCTTTAAAGACTCAATCCGATAAGAATACTTCAAAGGAGAAACTCAATTCATTACAAGAGAGAAAAGGGGAGGAGAAACATAAGATCCAACTATAATAGCAAAGCTCGCGATACATCAAGATCGTGCCTAATCAAGAACATGAGAGAGAGAGAGAGAGAGAGATCAAACACATAGCTACTGGTACATACCCTCAGCCCCGAGGGAGAACTACTCCCTCCTCGTCATGGAGAGCGCCAGGATGATGAAGATGGCCATCGGAGAAGGATTGCCCCTCCGGCAGGGTGCCGGAACGGGTCTAGATTGGTTTTTGGTGGCTACGGAGGCTTCTGGCGGCGGAACTCCCGATCTATTGTGCGTTCTGGAAGTTTTAGGTCATGTAGGTATATATGGGTGCAGGAGGTACGCCAGGGGAGCCACGAGGGCCCCACGAGACAGGGGGGCGCGCCCTAGGGGGGTGGGCGCGCCCCCCACCCTTGTGGGCAGCTCTTGTATCTTCTGACATGGGGTCCAAGTCCATCAGGTGTGTTTCCTTCCAAAAATAACTTCTCCAGTTGATTTCATTCCGTTTCGACTCCGTCTGATATTCCTTTTCTTCGAAACACGGAAATAGGCATAAAACAGCAAATCTGGGCTGGGCCTCCGGTTAATAGGTTAGTCCCAGAAATAATATAAAAGTGGAAAATAAAGCCCAATATAGTCCAAAACAGTAGATAATATAGCATGGAGCAATCAAAAATTATTTATACGTTGGAGACGTATCAGGCATCCCCAATCTTAATTCCTGCTCGTCCTCGAGTAGGTAAATGATAAAAAAGATAATTTTTGATGTTGAATGCTAGTTGGCATAATTTCAATGTAATTCTTCTTAATTGTGGCATGAATATTCATATCCATAAGATTCAAGACAAAAGTTCATATTGACATAGAAAATAATAATACTTCAAGCATACCAACTAAGCAATTATGTTTTCTCAAAATAACATGGCCAAAGAAAGCTATCCCTACAAAATCATATAGTCTGGCTATGCTCCATCTTCACCACACAAAATATTTAAATCATGCACAACCCCAATGACAAGCCAAGCAATTGTTTCATACTTTTGATGTTCTCAAACTTTTTCCATCTTCACGCAATACATGAGCGTGAGCCATGGATATAGCACTATAGGTGGAATAGAATGGTGGTTGTGGAGAAGACAAAAAGGGAGAAGATAGTCTCACATCGACTAGGCGTATCAACGGGCTATGGAGATGCCCATCAATAGATATCAATGTGAGTGAGTAGGGATTGCCATGCAACGGATGAACTAGAGCTATAAGTGTATGAAAGATCAACAAAAGAAACTAGTGGGTGTGCATCCAACTCGCTTGCTCACGAAGACCTAGGGCATTTTGAGGAAGCCCGTCATTGGAATATACAAGCCAAGTTCTATAATGAAAGATCCCCACTAATATATGAAAGTGACAACATAGGAGACTCTCTATCATGAAGATCATGGTGCTACTTTGAAGCACAAGTGTGGTAAAAGGATAGTAGCATTGTCCCTTCTCTCTTTTTCTCTCATTTTTTATTTTATTATTTTTTTTATTTGGGCCTTCTTTTTTTATGGCCTCTTTTTTTTATTTGGGCTTATTTGGCCTCCTTTTATTTTATTTTATTTTGCGTCCGGAGTCTCATCCCGACTTGTGGGGGTATCATAGTCTCCATCATCCTTTCCTCACTGGGACAATGCTCTAATGATGATGATCATCACACTTTTATTTACTTACAACTCAAGAATTACAACTCGATACTTAGAACAAGATATGACTCTATATGAATGCCTCCGGCGGTGTACCGGGATGTGCAATGACTCATGAGTGACATGTATGAAAGAATTATGAATGGTGGCTTTGCCACAAATACAATGTCAACTACATGATCATGCTAAGCAATATGACAATGATGGAGTGTGTCATAATAACCAGAACGGTGGAAAGTTGCA
Source organism: Triticum aestivum (assembly GCF_018294505.1). Classification (NCBI taxonomy): domain Eukaryota; kingdom Viridiplantae; phylum Streptophyta; class Magnoliopsida; order Poales; family Poaceae; genus Triticum; species Triticum aestivum. The sequence continues at coordinate 242,874,518 of NC_057797.1, read as the reverse complement.
TGGCAATATATCTCGGAATGGCTATGGAAATGCCATAATAGGTAGGTATGGTGGCTGTTTTGAGGAAGATATAAGGAGGTTTATGTGCGATAGAGCGTATCATAGGAGACTCTCTATCATAAAGATCATGGTGCTACTTTGAAGCACAAGTGTGGTAAAAGGATAGTAGCATTGCCCTTTCTCTCTTTTTCTCTCATTTTTTTGGGACTTCTCTTTTTTATGGCCTCTTTTTCTCCCTTTTTTTTATTTTTCGTCCGGAGTCTCATCCCGACTTGTGGGGGAATCATAGTCTCCATCATCCTTTCCTCACATGGGACAATGCTCTAATAATGATGACCATCACACTTTTATTTTATTACAACTCAAGAATTACAACTCGATACTTAGAACAAAATATGACTCTATATGAATGCCTCCGGCGGTGTACTGGGATGTGCAATGATTCATGAGTGACATGTATGAAAAATTATGAAGGTGGCTTCGCCACAAATACGATGTCAATACATGATCATGCAAAGCAATATGACAATTATGAAGCATGTCATAATAAACGGAACGGTGGAAAGTTGCATGGCAATATATCTCGGAATGGCTATGTAAATGCCATAATAGGTAGGTATGGTGGCTGTTTTGAGGAAGGTATATGGTGGGTGTATGATACTAGTGAAAGATGTGCGGTATTAGAGAGGCTAGCAATGGTGGAAGGGTGAGAATGTGTATAATCCATGGACTCAACATTAGTCACAAAGAACTCACATACTTATTGCAAAAATCTAATAGTTATCGAAACGAAGTACTACGCGCATGCTCCTAGGGGGATAGATTGGTAGGAAAAGACCATCGCTCGTCCCCGACCGCCACCCATAAGGAAGACAATCAATAAATAAATCATGCTACGACTTCATCACATAACGGTTCACCATACGTGCATGCTACGGGAATCACAAACTTTAACACAAGTATCTCTCAAATTCACAACTACTCAACTAGCATGACTCTAATATCACCATCTTCATATCTCAAAACAATCATCAAGTATCAAACTTCTCATAGTATTCAATGCACTTTATATGAAAGTTTTTATTATACCCATCTTGGGTGCCTATCATATTAGGACTAATTTCATAACCAAATCAAATTACCATGCTGTTTAGGACTCTCAAAATAATATAAGTGAATCATGAGAGTTCATCTATTTCTTCAAAATAAAACCACCGCCATGCTCTAAAAAGATATAAGTGAAGCACTAGAGCAAATGACAAACTACTCCAAAAGATATAAGTGAAGATCAATGAGTAGTCGAATAATTATGCAACTATGTGAAGACTCTCTAACATTTAAGAATTTAAGATCTTGGGATATTATTCAAACAGCAAGCAAAAGAAAATAAAATAAAAGGACGCTCCAAGCAAAACACATATCATGTGGTGAATAAAAATATAGCTCCAAGTAAAGTTACCGATAGACGAAGACGAAAGATGGGATGCCACCCGGGGCATCCCCATGCTTAGGCTCTTGGTTGTAATTGAATATTACCTTTGGGTGCCTTGGGAATCCCCAAGCTTAGGTTCTTTCCACTCTTTTTTCCGTAGTCCATCGAATCTTTACCCAAAACTTGAAAACTTCACAACACAAAACTTAACAAAAAAACTCATAAGCTCCGTTAGTATAAGAAAATAAATCACCACTTTTGGTACTGTTGTGAACTCATTCTAAATTCATATTGGTGTAATATCTACTGTATTCCAAATTCTCTATGGTTCATACTCTCCGATACTACTCATAGATTCATCAAAATAAGCAAACAACACAATGAAAACAGAATCTGTCAAAAACAGAACAGTCTGTAGAAATATGGAGATTTCGAATACTTCTGTCACTCCAAACATTCTAAAATAAATTGGTGGACCTGAGGAATTTGTCTATTAATCATATTCAAAAAGAATCAACCTAAACGCACTCTCCAGTAAAAAATGGCAGCTAATCTCGTGAGCGCAAAAGTTTCTGTTTTTTACATCAAGATCGCAAAGACTTCACCCAAGTCTTCCCAAAGGTTCTACTTGGAACAAACACTAATTAAAACATAAAACCACATGTAAACAGAGGCTAGATGAATTATTTATTACTAAACAGGAGCAAAAAGTAAGGAACAAAAATAAAATTGGGTTGCCTCCCAACAAGCGCTATCGTTTAACGCCCCTAGCTAGGCATGATGATTTCAGTGATGCTCACATAAAAGATAAGAATTGTAACATAAAGAGAGCATCATGAACAATATGACTAGCACATTTAAGTCTAACCCACTTCCTATGCATAGGGATTTTGTGAGCAAACAACTTGTGGGAACAAGAATCAACTTGCATAGGAAAGCAAAACAAGCATAACTTCAAGATTTTAAGCACATAGAGAGGAAACTTGATATTGTTGTAATTCCTACGAGTATATATTCCTCCCTCATAATAATTTTCAGTAGCATCATGAATGAATTCAACAATACAACCATCACATAAAGCATTCTTTTCATGATCTACAAGTATGCAAAGTTGACACTCTTCGAAAATAGTGGGATTAACATTAACTAAAGTCATGGCCTCTCCAAACCCACTTTCATGATTATCACAATAAGATTCAACACCCTCCAAAATAGTGGGATCATTACTTCCTAAAGTGGACACTCTTCCAAACCCACTTTCATCAATATGATCATCATAAATAGGAGGCATGCTATCATCAAAATAAATTTGCTCATCAAAACTTGGGGGGGGGGCAAAAAATATCATCTTCATCAAACATAGCATCCCCAAGCTTGTGGCTTTGCATATAAATAGCATCATAGATATCCAAGGAATTCATACTAACAACATTGCAATCATGCTCATCATACAAAGATTTAGTGCCAAACATTCTAATGCATTCTTCTTCTAACACTTTGGCACAATTATCGGAATCCTTATTTTCATGAAATACATTAAAAAGATGAAGCATATGAGTTATCCTCAATTCCATTTTTTTATAATTTCTTTTATAAACTAAACTAGTGATAAAATAAGAAACTAAAAGATTCAATTGCAAGATCTAAAGATATACCTTCAAGCGCTAACCTCCCCGGCAACGGCGCTGGAAAAGAGCTTGATGTCTACTATACAACCTTCTTCTTGTAGACATTGTTGGGCCTCCAAGTGCAGAGGTTTGTCGGACAGTAGAAAATTTCCTCAAGTGGATGACCTAAGGTTTATCAATCCGTGGGAGGCGTAGGACGGAGATGGTCTCTCTCAAACAACCCTGCAACCAAATAACAAAGAGTCACTTGTGTCCCCAACACACCCAATACAATGGTATATTGGATAGGTGCACTAGTTCGGCGAAGATATGGTGATACAAGTGCAATATGGATGGTAGATAAAGGTTTTTGTAATCTGAAATTATAAAAACAGCAAGGTAGCAAGTGGTAAAAGTGAGCGTAAACGGTATTGCAATGCTAAGAAACAAGGCCTAGGGTTCATACTTTCACTACTACAAGTTCTCTCAACAATAATAACATAATTGCATCATATAACTATTCCTCAACATGGAACAAAGAGTCACTCCAAAGTCACTAATAGCGGAGAACAAACGAACAGATTATTGTAGGGTACGAAACCACCTCAAAGTTATTCTTTCGGATCGATCTATTCAAGAGTATGTAGTAAAATAACACGAAGCTATTCTTTCTGTTCAATCTATCATAGAGTTCGTACTAGAATAACACCTTAAGACACAAATCAACCAAAACCCTAATGTCACCTAGATACTCCAATGTCACCTCAAGTATCCGTGGGTATGATTATACGATATGCATCACACAATCTCATATTCATCTATTCAACCAACACAAAGAACTTCAAAGAGTGCCCCAAAGTTTCTACCAGAAAGTCAAGATGAAAATGTGTGCCAACCCCTATGCATAAGTTCATGAGGTCACGGAACTCGCAAGTTGATCACCAAAACATACATCAAGTGGATCACGTGATATACCATTGTCACCACAGATATGCACATGCATGACATACATCAAGTGTTCTCAAATCCTTAAAGACTCAATCCAATAAGATAACTTCAAATGGAAAGCTCAACCCATTACAAGAGAGTAGAGGGGAGAAACATCATAAGATCCAACTATAATAGCAAAGCTCATGATACATCAAGATCGTGCCAAATCAAGAACACAAGAGAGAGAGAGAGAGATAAAACACATAGCTACTAGTACATACCCTAGCCTTGAGGGTGGACTACTCCCTCCTCATCATGGAGAGTGCCGGGATGATGAAGATGGCCACCGGAGAGGGATTCCCCCCTTCCGCAGGGTGCCGGAACGGGTCTAGATTGGTTTTCGGTGGCTATAGAGGCTTGCAGCGGCGGAACTCCCGATCTAGGTTATGTTCTGGAAGTTTGGGTATATATAAGAGGTTTTGGTGTCGGGAACAAGTCAGGGGGGTCCCCGAGGCGGCCACGAGGTAGGGGGCGCGCCGAGGGGGTAGGGCGCGCCCCCCACCCTCGTGGTGGCCTCGGGACTCTTCTGACCCATCTCTGGTACTCCGTGGGCTTCTTCTGGTCCAAAAATGATCTCCGTGAAATTTTAGGTCAATTGGACTCCGTTTGGTTTTCCTTTTCTGCGATACTCAAAAACGAGGAAAAAACAGAAACTGGCACTGGCACTGGGCTCTAGGTTAATAGGTTAGTCCCAAAAATCATGTAAAATAGCATATAAATGCATATAAAACATCCAAGGTTGATAATATAATAGCATGTAACAATAAAAAATTATACATACGTTGGAGACGTATCAGGGGGCACCCCAAAGACGCACCAAGCCTTCTCTCAGCCGTGTGCGGTGCCCCCTCCATAGTTACACACCTCGGTCATATCATCGTAGTGCTTAGGCGAAGCCCTGCGCCGGTAACTTCATCATCATCGTCGCCACGCCGTCGTGCTGACAGAACTCTCCCTTGTCCTCAACTGGATCAAGAGATCGAGGGACGTCATTGAGCTGAACGTGTGCAGAACACGAAGGTGCCGTACGTTCGGTACTTGGATCGGTTGGATCTTGAAGACGTTCGACTACATCAACCGCGTTACTAAACGCTTCCGCTTTCGGTCTACGAGGGTACGTGGACTGATAAGCCACAAGTATAGGGGATCGCAATAGTTTTTGAGGGTAGAATATTCAACCCAAAATTATTGATTCGGCACAAGGGGAGCCAAAGAATATTCTCAAGTATTAGCAGCTGAGTTGTCAATTCAACCACACCTAGAAACTTAATATATGCAGCAAAGTGTTTAGTAGCAAAGTAATATGGTAGTAGTGGTAACGGTAGCAAAGTAATATTTTTGGGTTTTGTAGTGATTGTAACAATAGCAACGGAAAAGTAAATAAGCAAAGAACAATATATGAAAAGCTCATAGGCATTGGATCGGTGATGGAGAATTATGTCGGATGCGATCGATCATGCAATAGTTATAACATAGGGTGACACAGAACTAGCTCCAGTTCATCAATGTGATGTAGGCATGTATTCCGAATATAGTCATATGTGCTTATGGAAAAGAACTTGCATGACATCTTTTTTCCTACCCTCCCCGTGGCAGCGGGGTCCTATTGGAGACTAAGGGATATTAAGTCCTCCTTTTAATAGAGTATCGGACCAAAGCATTAACACATGGTGAATACATGAACTCCTCAAACTACGGTCATCACCGGGAGTGGTCCCGATTATTGTCACTTCAGGGTTGCCGGATCATAACACATAGTAGGTGACTATAGACTTGCAAGATAGGATCAAGAACTCACATATATTCATGAAAACATAATAGGTTTAGATCTGAAATCATGGCACTCGGTCTCTAGTGACAAGCATTAAGCATAGCAAAGTCATAGCAACATCAATCTCAGAACATAGTGGATACTAGGGATCAAACCCTAACAAAACTAACTCGATTACATGATAAATCTCATCCAACCCATCACCGTCCAGCAAGCCTATGATGGAATTACTCATGCACGGCGATGAGCATCATGAAATTGGTGATGGAGGAAGGTTTATGATGACGATGGCGATGGATTCCCCTCTCCGGAGCCCCGAATGGACTCCAAATCAGCCCTCCCGAGAGAGATTAGGGCTTGGCGGCGGCTCCGTATCGCAAAACGCGATGAATCCTTCTCTCTTTTTTTTCTCCACAAACACGAATATATGGAGTTGGAGTTGAGGTCGGTGGAGCGTCAGGGGGCCCACGAGTCAGGGGGGGCCATGGGCAGGAGGCGCCCCAGGGGTAGGCGTGGCCCCCACCTTCATGGACAGGGTGTGGGCCCCCTGACGTGGATTCTTCTTCCAGTATTTTTTATATATTCCAAAAATAAACTCCATTGATTTTCATGTCATTCTGAGAACTTTTATTTCTGCACAAAAATAACACCATGACAATTCTGCTGAAAACAGCGTTAATCGGGTTACTTCCATTCAAATCATGCAAGTTAGAGTCGAAAACAAGGGCAAAAGTGATTGGAAAAGTAGATACGTTGGAGACGTATCAACTCCCACAAGCTTAAACCTTTGCTTGTCCTCAGGCAATTCAGTTGATAAACTGAAAGTGATAAAGAAAAACTTTTACAAACTCTGTTTGCTCTTGTTGTTGTAAATATGTAAAGCCAGCATTCAAGTTTTCAGCAAAGATTATGAACTAACCATATTCACAATAACATTTAGGTCTCATGTTTACTCATATCAATGGCATAATCAACTAGCGAGCAATAATAATAAATCTCGGATGACAACACTTTCTCAAAACAATCATAATATGATATAACAAGATGGTATCTCGCTAGCCCTTTCTGAAACCGCAAAACATAAATGCAGAGCACCTTTAAAGATCAAGGACTGACTAGACATTGTAATTCATGGTAAAAGAGATCCAGTCAAGTCATACTCAATGTAAACTAACGGTGATGGATGCAAATGACAGCGGTGCTCTCCAACTGGTGCTTTTTAATAAGAGGATGATGACTCAACATAAAAGTAAATGGATAGGCCCTTCGCAGAGGGAAGCAGGGATTTGTAGAGGTGCCAGAGCTCGGTTTTGAAATAGATATGAATAATATTTTGAGCGGTATACTTTCATTGTCAGCATAACAACCGAGAGATCTCAATATCTTCCATGCTACACACATTATAGGCGGTTCCCAAGCAGAATGGTAAAGTTTATACTCCCCCACCACCAACAAGCATCAATCCAAGGCTTGCCCGAAACAATGGGTGCCTCCAATTAACAACAATCCTGGGGCAGTTTTGTTTGCAATTATTTTTATTTGATTTGCTTAAAGCATGGCACTGGCCATCCCGGTGACCAGCCATTTTCTCATGAGTGAGGAGCGGAGTCCACTCCTCTTGAGAATAACCCGCCTAGCATGGAGGATACAGACAGCCCTAGTTGATACATGAGCTATTCGAGCATACAAAACAGAATGTTTATTTGAAGGTTTAGAGTTTGGCACATACAAATTTACTTGGAATGGCAGGTAGATACCATATGTAGGCAGGTATGGTGGACTCATATGGAACAACTTTGGGGTTTATGGAGTTGGATGCACAAGTAGTATTCCCGCTTAGTACAAGTGAAAGCTAGAAAAGACTGGGAAGTGACCAGCTAGAGAGCGACAACAGTCATGAACATGCATTAAAATTAATCAACACCGAATGCAAGCATGAGTAGGATATAATTCACCATGAACATAAATATCGTAGAGGCTATGTTGATTTTGTTTCAACTACTTGTGTGAACATGTGCCAAGTCAAGCCACTCAAATCATTCAAAAGAGGATATCATAACACATCACAACCATTTTAATAGCATGTTGGCACGCAAGGTAAACCATTATAAACTCCTAGCTAATTAAGCATGGCATAAGCAACTACAATCTCTAATTGTCATTGCAAATATGTTTATTTCATAATAGGATGAATGAGGAACGATGAACTAATCATATTTACAAAAACAAGAGAGGTTGAGTTCATACCATCTTTTCTTATCTCAGTAAGTTCATCATATATTGTCATTATTGCCTTTCACTTGCACGACCAAACAGTGTGGATAATAATAATAGTGCACGTGCATTGGACTAAGCTGGAATCTGCAAGCATTCAATTCAAGAGAGAAGACAAGGTAATATGGCTCTTCATTAGATCAACAATAATGCATATACGAGCCACTCAACATTTTCATTATGGTCTTCTCCTCTCGACCCCCAAAGAAAAGAAACAAAACTATTTACACGGGAAAGCTCCCAACAAGCAAAAGAAGAATGAGAAATCTTTTTGGGTTTTCTTTTTAATTACTACTACGGGCATCGAAAGTAAACTAACCAAAAGCTACAACTAATTTTTTTTTGTTTTTTCTTAAGGTTTATTAAGGCACACAAGAAGAAAGCTAAAAAGGAAATAAACTATTATGGATGATACAGTGTAAAAGTATGAGGACCGACAACTAGCATGAGTGTGTGAACATGAATGTAATGTCGGTGAGAAATACGTACTCCCCCAAGCTTAGGCTTTTGGCCTAAGTTGGTCTATGCCCACGGATCAAAGTAGCCCTCTCCGGTGTAAGGGGGAGTGTCCTCTGGGTGCCACTGGTTGGCACTCTCCTCCGGATTCCACTGTTAAACTGACTATCGATAAGGTCCTAGGTGGTTCCGGCTCAGGCTCTGGAGTTGGTGTCACACTCCAGTATGAATAAACGTCCTCCGGTAAAACCAGGTACTTGTTGTTCGTGTTGGTCATGGAGGAAGGCGGTGAGGCTTGGGCTTCTTGTTCTCTTCACTTTGTTTATCCTTCGAGCTTCGGCTCGATGAGCCCCTCAAAAATCTCTTCATCTTTTTCTGAAAATTTCTGAAATTTTTAGCAACTCAATATAAAAGTGAACCAAACTCAACAAAATTGATAGCAACTACTCCCACAAGTGCCTGGAGACTATATCATGCATTATAACTACTTGGGACCATATAAATTTGACATGCAAGCTCAAGAACAGGGTCACCTAGGCAGCAAAAATTTGTAATGAATAAAGCACTAGAACAAAAACTAATTGGACCATTGGAGGAGTCACATACCAAAGAACAATCCCCCAAAGCAGTTTTATGAATGGAGCTTTGAGCTAGGAGATCGAAAATGGCAGCAAGATGAGCTAGAACTCGTGCTTGAGCTGGTTGGTGATTTTTTGGGAGGAAGAAGGAGTGTGTGGTGGCTGGAATAAGTGGAGGGGGGCCACCAGGGGCCCACGAGGCAGGGGCACGCCTAGGGGGGTAGGGCGCGCCCTGGAGCCTCGTGGCCAGGTGATGGCTCCCCCTGATGTGTTCTCAGTGCCAGATATTCTCAAATATTCTAGAAAAAATCATATTAAATTTTCAAGGCATTTGGAGAACTTTTATTTTCAAGGTATTTTTTATTGGACGGATAATTCAGAAAACTGACAGAAATTACTATTTTTGCTTTATTTAATATAAATAACAGAAAGTAAAAAGAGGGTACAGAGAGTTGTGTTTTCTAAATTCACCCATCTCATGCTCATCAAAAGGAATCCACTAACAATGTTGATCACGTCTTGTAAACAAACTCATTTGAATAACATGAAACCGGAGAATTTTAGAATGACACTATGTTACCTCAACGGGGATATGCACATCCCCAACAATAAGAATATCATATCTCTTTGTAACAATAGGAAGAGGAAATTCAAAACCTCCAATAGTGATTGTTGAAATTTTTTCAATAGAATTGATACTGTGGACTTGAGGTTGTTTCCTCGGAAAGTGTACCGTATGCTCATTACCATTAACATGAAAAGTGACATTGCCTTTGGTGCAATCAATAACAACCCCTGCAGTATTCAAAAAGGGTCTCCCAAGAATAATAGACATACTATCGTCCTTGGGAATATCAAGAATGCAAAGTCCATTAAAATAGTAATGTTTGCAACCACAACAGGCACATCCTCACAAATACCGACAGGTATAGCAGTTGATTTGTCAGCCATTTGCAAAGATATTTCAGTAGGTGTCAACTTATTCAAATCAAGTATACGATATAAAGAGAGAGGCATAACACTAACACCGGCTCCAAGATCACATAAAGTAGTTTTAACATAGTTTCTTTTAATGGAGCATGGCATAGTTGGTACTCCTGGATCTCCAAGTTTCTTTGGTATTCCACCCTTAAAAGTATAATTAGCAAGCATGGTGGAAATTTCAGCTTCCGGTATTTTTCTTTTATTAGTAACAATATCTTTCATATACTTAGCATAAGGGTTCATTTTAAGCATATCAGTCAAACGCATACGCAAAAAGATAGGTCTAATCATTTCAGCAAAGCGCTCAAAATCCTCATCATCCTTTTTCTTGGATGGTTTAGGAGGAAAAGGCATGGGTTTCTGAACCCATGGTTCTCTTTCTTTACCGTGCTTCCTAGCAACAAAGTCTCTCTTATCATAACATTGATTCTTTGATTGTGGCTCTCAAGATCAATAGCAGGTTCAATCTCTACATCATTGTCATTACTAGGTTGAGCATCAACATGAACATCATCATTAACATTATCACTAGGTTAATGTTCATTACCAAATTGTGTTTCAGCATCAGAGATAGAAATATCATTGGGATTCTCACGTGTGTCTACAACAGGTTCACTAGAAGCATGCAAAGTCCTATCATTTTTCTTTTTCTTCCTCTTAAAAGGATTAGGTGCATCAATATTAATGCTCTGAGAATCTTGCTCAATTATCTTAGGATTGCCCTCCGGATACAAAGGTTCTTGAGTCATTTTACCACCTCTAGTCATAACTCTAACAACATTATCATTTTTCTTATTATTTAATTCATTGACCAAATCATTCTGAGCTTTAAGCACTTGTTCTACTTGAGTGGTAACCATAGAAGTGTGTTTACTAATAAGTTCAAGTTCACTTTTAACACTAGCCATATAATCACCCAAGTGTTCAATCATATAAGCATTGCGTTTCAGTTGTCTACCAAAATAAGCATTAAAATCCTCTTGCTTAACCATAAAGTTATCAAATTCATCCAAACATTGGCTAGCAAACTTAGCAGGAGGAATATCACCTTCATCAAATCTGTAGAGAGAATTTACTTTTACTACCTGTGTCGGGTTATCAAGACCGTGTGTTTCTTCAATAGGTGATGAATTAAGACCATGTATTTCTTGAACAGGAGGTAAATTCTTAACATCTTCAGCTTTTATACATTTTTCTTTCATAGATTTCTTTGCCTCTTGCATATCTTCAGGACTGAGAAATAGAATACCCATTTTCTTCGGAGTTGGCTTAGGAGATGGTTCAGGAAGTGTCCAATTATTTTCATTGGTCAACATATTATTCAATAGAATTTCAGCTTGATCAACTATTCTTTGCCTGAAAACAGAACCAACACAACTATCCAGGTGGTCTCTGGAAGCATCGGTTAGTCCATTATAAAAGATATCAAGTATTTCATTTTTCTTGAGAGGATGATCAGGCAAAGCATTAAGTAATTGGAGAAGCCTCCCCCAAGCTTGTGGGAGACTCTCTTCTTCAATTTGCACAAAATTATATATTTCCCTTAAAGCAGCTTGTTTCTTATGAGCTAGGAAATATTTAGCAGAGAAGTAGTAAGTCATATCCTGGGGACTATGCACACAACCAGGATCAAGAGAATTAAACCATATCTTAGCATCACCCTTCAATGAGAACGGAAATAATTTAAGGATATAATAGTAGTGAGTTTTCTCATCATTAGTGAATAGGGTAGCTATATCATTTAATTTAGTAAGATGTGCCACAACAGTTTCAGATTCATAGCCATAGAAAGGATCAGATTCAACCAAAGTAATTATATTAAGATCAACTGAGAAATCATAATCCTTATCATTGATAAAGATAGGTGAAGTAGCATAAGCAGGATCATATTTCATTCTAGCATTTAGAGATTTTTCTTTCAGCTGAGCTAATAGTTTCTTAAGATCACTTCTATCATTGCAGGCAAGAAAGTCTCTAGCAGTTTCTTCATCCATAACATAACCCTCAGGCACAACATGCAATTCATATTTAGGGGGAGAATCTTCATCATCACTTTCATCAATATTACCACTTTCAATAATTTCATTCTCTCTAGCCCTAGCAAGTTGTTCATCAAGAAATTCACCTAGTGGCACAGTAGTATCAAGCATATAAGTAGTTTCATCATAAGTATCATGCAAAGCAAAAGTGGCATCATCGATAACATGCGACCTATCAGAATCAATAGCATGTGTAGGTGTCGCAAGTTTACTCATAACAGAAGGTGAATCATGTGCAGAGCTAGGTGACAGTTCCTTACCTCCCCTCGTAGTTGAGAGATAGATCTTGGTTCTTTGATCTTTCAAGTTCTTCATAGTGATAAGCAGATATAAATCCCAAGTGACTTAAAGAATAGAGCTATGCTCCCCGGTAACGGCGCCAGAAAATGGTCTTGATAACCCACAAGTATAGGGGATCGCAACAGTTTTCGAGGGTAGAGTATTCAACACAAATTTATTGATTCGACACAAGGGGAGCCAAAGAATATTCTCAAGTATTAGCAGCTGAGTTGTCAATTCAACCACACCTAGAAACTTAATATCTGCAGCAAAGTGTTTAGTAGCAAAGTAATATGATAGTAGTGGTAACGGTAGCCGAGGGAGTCCTGGATTAGGGGGTCTCCGGACAGCTGGACTATCTCCATTGGCCGGACTGTTAGACTATGAAGATACAAGATTGAAGACTTTGTCTCGTGTTCGGATGGGACTCTGCTTGGCGTGGAAGGCAAGCTAGGCAATACGGATATGGATATCTCCTCCTTTGTAACTGACCTTGTGTAACCCTAACCCTCTCCGGTGTCTATATAAACCGAAGGGTTTCAGTCCGTACGACAACAACCATAACATACAATCATACCATAGGCTAGCTTCTAGGGTTTAGCCTCTCTGATCTCGTGGTAGATCTACTCTTGTACTACCCATATCATCAATATCAATCAAGAAGGACGTAGGGTTTTACCTCCATTAAGAGGGCCTGAACCTGGGTAAAACATCGTGTCCCCTGCCTCCTGTTACCATCCAGCCTAGATGCATAGTTCGGGACCCCCTACCCGAGATCCGCCGGTTTTGACACTGACATTGGTGCTTTCATTGGGAGTTCCTCTGTGTCGTCGCCGTTAGGCTTGATGGATCCTACTATCATTGATAGCGATGCGGTCCAGGGTGAGACTCTTATCCCCGGACAGATCTTCGTATTCGGTGGCTTTGCACTGCGGGCTAATTCGCTTGGCCATCTGGAGCAGATTGAAAGCTATGCCCCTGGCCGTCAGGTCAGATTTGGAAGTTTGAACTACATGGCCGACATCCGCGGAGACTTGATCTTTGACGGATTCAAGCCACAGCCGGGCGCGCCGCACTGTCGCTATGGGTATGACCTAGCTCTGCCGCCGAACAGTACCCCAGAGGCTGCGCCCGCATCAGCTCCGACCCTTAGCTCGGAGCCAACTGCGCCAGTCGAGGACGGGTGGTTAGACACCGCCTCAGGGGCTGCAGTCTCAACAGCGATTGAGCCGAACACCAGCCTAACCCTCTGCGCAGCCCGTGACTCCAAGGTGCCGGACTCTTTTCCGGACTCCGAACCTTCCACGCCCCTGCCAATAGAATCCGATTGGGCGCCGATCATGGAATTCACCGTCGCGGATATCTTTCATCACTCGCCCTTCGGCGACATTTTGAATTCACTAAGGTCTCTCTCTTTGTCAGGAGAGCCCTAGCCGGATTGTGGCCAACAGGATTGGGATGCGGACGACGAAGAAATTCGACGCCCGCCCACCACCCACTTCGTAGCCACTGTCGATGATTTAACCAACATGCTCGACTTCGACTCCGAAGACATCGACGGTATGGACGACGATGTAGGAGACGAACATGAACCGGCACCTATAGGGAACTGGAAAGCCACCTCGTCATATGACATATACATGGTGGATACACCCAAAGAAGGCAATGGCGACGGGATAGCGGAGGATGACCCCTCCAAGAAGCAACCCAAACACCGACGTCAGCGGCGCCGCTCTAAGTCCCGCCAAAGCAAAAGTGGCGATACCGGCACAGGAGATAATAACACTCCGATAGTGTCGAAGAAAACAACAAACCCCTCCAGCAAGATTTAGAGCAGGAGGATGGAGGAGCCAGCTCTCCTAAGAGAGCGGCAGACGAAGAGCAGGAGGATGACAATCACATGCCCCCCTCCGAAGAAGAGGCAAGCCTCGGCGACGATGAATTCGCCATACCAGAGGATCTCGTCGAACAAGAGCGCTTCAAGCGCCGGCTTATGGCCACGGCAAATAGCCTGAAGAAAAAGCAGCAGCAGCTTCAAGCCGATCAAGATCTGCTAGCTGACAAATGGACCGAAGTCCTCGCGGCCGAGGAATATAAACTCGAGCGCCCCTCCAAGAGTTACCCAAGGCGCAGGTTACTACCCCGACTGGAGGAAGAAGCGTATGATACGGCTGATCGGCCACCTCGTGGCCGCGACAGAGAGGCATTCCAGCCAAAAGCTCAGCCTCCACCCCAACGCCATTCAAATAAAAAGTCATGGGGAGATACACCAGACCTACGAGACATATTGGAAGACAAGGCAAAGCATTCAAGATCGATCTACGGATCACGAGGGCGCACCACTCTGCGAGACAACAAACGTCATGCCGGATACAGTAAAGGAAAATCTGGCTGGGCCGAACACAGCGGGCAAGACCCATTCGAGTTGTGTCGCGATATAGCCCAATACAGAGGCGCCGCACACCCCTTATGCTTCACAGAAGAAGTAATGGAACATAAATTCCCGGAAGGTTTCAAACCTGTAAATATTGAATCATATGACGGCACAACAGATCCCGCAGTATGGATTGAGGACTTCCTCCTCCACATCCACATGGCCCGCGGCGATGACTTACATGCCATCAAATACCTCCAACTAAAGCTCGAAGGACCAACGCGGCATTGGCTTAACAGCTTGCCAGCAGACTCCATTAGCTGTTGGGAAGATCTAGAAGCCGCATTCCTCGACAACTTTCAGGGCACTTATGTGCGACCACGAGACGCCGATGATTTGAGCCACATAATTCAGCAGCCAGAAGAGTCGGCCAGGCAATTCTGGACTCGGTTCCTTACAAAGAAAAATCAAATCATCGACTGTTCGGATGTGGAGGCCTTAGCGGCTTTCAAGCACAACATCCGAGACGAGTGGCTAGCCCAGCACCTTGGTGAGGAAAAGCCGAAATCTATGGCAGCTCTCACGACGCTCATGACCCGCTTTTGTGCGGGAGAAGACAGCTGGCTGGCTCGCAGTAATGACATATCAAAGAACCATGGTACCTCAGATACCAAGGACGGCAATAGCAGGTCACGTCGCAACAAGCATAAGCGCCGCATTAACAACGAAAATACTGAGGATACGGCAGTCAATGCTGGATTCAAAGGCTCTAAACCCGGTCAGCGGAAAAAGCCATTCAAACAAAGTACGCCGGGTCCATCCAGCTTGGACCGTATACTTGATCGCTCGTGTCAAATACACGGCATCCCAGACAAGCCAGCCAATCACACCAACAGGGATTGTTGGGTGTTCAAGCAGGCCGGCAAGTTAATTGCCAAAAACAAGGACAAAGGGACGCATAGCGATGACGAGGAGGATCCCCAGCAGCCGCACACTGGAGGACAGAAGAGGTTTCCCCCACAAGTGCGGACGGTGAACATGATATACGCAACCCACATCCCCAAGAGGGAGCGGAAGCGTGCGCTCAGGGACGTATATGCGTTGGAGCCAGTCGCCCCAAAGTTCAACCCTTGGTCCTCCTGTCCGATCACCTTCGATCGCAGGGACCACCCCACTAGTATCCGTCATGGCGGATTCGCCGCACTGGTCCTAGACCCAATCATCGACGGATTTCACCTCACTTGAGTCCTTATGGACGGCGGCAGCAGCCTGAACCTGCTTTATCAGGACACAGTGCACAAAATGGGTATAGACCCCTCGAGGATCAAACCCACAAAAATGACCTTTAAGGGCGTCATTCCAGGTGTAGAGGCCCATTGCACAGGCTCAATTACACTGGAAGTGGTCTTCGGATCCCCGGATAACTTCCGAAGCAAAGAGTTAATCTTCGATATAGTCCCGTTCCGCAGTGGTTATCACGCGCTGCTCCGGCGAACCGCATTTGCTAGATTCAATGCGGTACCGCATTATGCATACCTCAAGCTTAAGATGCCAGGACCTCGCGGAGTTATTACAGTCAATGGAAACACAGAGCGCTCTCTCCGAACAGAGGAGCACACCGCAGCCCTCGCAGCAGAAACGCAAAGCAGTCTCTCAAGGCAACCAACCAGTTCAGCGCTTCACAGCCCAGACACCTTCAAGCGTGCTCGGGGCAATCGGCAAATAGACCGCCTGGCGCGATTTGAGCTCGCGTAGCAATGCGGCGGCCACCCCAATCCCAGCCCAGCGGCGAAACTTGTGCCATGCGTACATAATTACGCATTTACCATGGGCACAGGTGGGGAGGGGGCACAACTGCGGCACGCCCCAAGATGCGTCCTAAACCGCACTAGGTGCTTCCCGTTCGGTTATTTTTCTTTTTATTTCAGGACCTTAATCTCTGGAAACACTGTCCGGCAGCACTATTGCCGAACACATGATGCAGCAACCAAGGAGGCGGACAGCTACGTTATACCACGGAATTCCCAGGTTGATTACAGTAACGAGTGAAATATTCAATTTAACATCATTCCTCAGCTTGCCCTTGGAAGGGACATAGTCCTACTCTTTGCTTATCGCACTATCTGTATCACTCTGCTTTAACGCAATTTTTTAATAAACAATGCATGACATTACGACTATTATTGCATTCTTGTTATATATATATATATATATATATATGTGTGTGTGTGTGTGTGTGTTCATTAATGACGCCTTGCAACCGTACACTATGGTACGGCCAATACACCAGGGGCTTACGTACCCCACAATGCGGTGTGAAAAGTCCGAACACTTTCACAAGTGCGGCACCCCAAACTTATAGCATTATATGCATCAGCTCCGAATCATGTCTTTGGTCAAATGTTGGGTTTGCCCGGTTCCTATGTTTTTGTACCTTACGTTCCGCTCTATCGGCTAAGGTAGCGCTAGGAGAACTACTGCGATTGTGCCCCGGTTCTGCCGGGCTTAGCACCTCAGTAGAGAAAGCTAAAACTGACTGCCATGATAAGGCGAGAGACTGGTCGCTGTTCGGCGAGGTTTTTTGAGTCCCTAAAGACTTATGCCGCTTAGGGCTAGGGGCCGGCCCTTTCCGGCTTACAGGCGTGTATCGCGCCCTGAATTCGGCCTTCCGAATACCAGGGGCTTCGCCGAAATTTAAAATTATAGAATTATATGGCTAAGTGAGAGTGATAAAGCATTATTAGTCTGGTTGCCTTGTTCGTTGTGCTGAGCACCTCCCTCGAAGGACCCAAACATGGGAACAAGAGTGCTCAGGTTTATCCCGAACACCCCAGCACTCATGGCATGGGGGCAGAAGCCGAGGACTAGCCATCTCTCAGATTGGATAAACAGCCAAACAGAAGGTAATATTTTAAATTCCAACAAGCATTGCATAGCGCATATGAAACAAGTTTTCATACATACAGGATAAAATGAGCAAGTCTCATTCAAATATTACATCTTTTGAACACTCATCCGCGATGAGACGGGCACCCGGCAGAACACCCTCGTAGTACATCTCGGGGTGACGGTGCTCCTTGCCCTCTGGTGGCCCCTCCTTGATCAGCTTCACGGTGTCTAGCTTGACCCACTGCAATTTCACATGGGAGAAAGCCCGGCGTGCACCTTCAATGCAGACAGATCGCTTGACGACCTCCAGCCGCGGACAGGCATCCACTAGACGCCTCACCAGGCCGAAGAAGCTGCTCGGAAGGGCGTCGCCAGGCCACAGCCGGACTATAAAGCTCTTCATGGCCTGATCGACCGCCTTATGTAGCTCGACCATCTGCTTCAGCTGGTCGCTCATTGGCACCGGATGTTCGGCCTCAGCATACTGAGACCAGAACAGCTTCTCCGTCGAGCTTCCGTCCTCTGCCTGGTAAAATTGTGCGATATCGGACACACTGCGGGATAAATCTATGAATGCTCCTGAAGAGCTCCGGATCCAGGTAAGTAATTGGTAATTTACTTTTACATGCTTGATTTGCATATAGAAAGCCTTACCCGCCGCTATCTTCTTCATTGCGTCAATCTCTTGGAGGGCCTTTTGGGCTTCGGCCTTGGCACTTTTTACACTCTCGAGGGCCGCGGCAAGCTCAGACTCCCGCGTCTTGGAGTCAAGCTCCAACGCCTCGTGCTTCGCCACAAGAGCCTGGAGCTCTTGCTGCACCTCGCCCACCCGAGCCTCGTGCTTCTCTCGCTCGGTGCGCTCCTTGGCCGCTTTATCTTCGGCCTTGGTTAGCGCTTGCTTCAGGGTCACCACCTCGGTCGTGGCCCCTGGCAAACATACAATGATCCTGTCATTTTGCAATCGCGTCCTCTTTTATATATATACATAAGACAGGGTATTACTTACCCTTGTTCTCCTCGAGCTACCTCTTGGCAAGGCGGAGCTCTTTCCTGGACCCTTCGAGGTCCTGCTTCAGTACGGCGACCTCCGCAGTTAGTGCGGCGGACGCCAGCAGCGAAGCCTGCATATGCATATTGACATACTTATATTAGACTCATGTGATATTATTTGATCCTCTGTTCGGCTTTTCTTTGTGAACACCGAACAAAGCATCAGGGGCTACTGTCTATGCGGTAATATTTCTACTACATTTTAAAACACTTACCTCGAAGCCTGTTAGAAGGCTAGCACAGGCTTCAGTCAATCCGCTCTTGGCGGCCTGAACCGTCTGGATCACCGCACTCATGATAGTGCGGTGCTCCTCGTCGATGGAAGCGCTGCGACGCGCTACCAGCAAATTGTTCGGCGCCTCTGGATGGACAGAGGTCACCGGCACAGGCGTCTTGCCCCTCTTAGAAGGAGGCCGCCTGCCCGATCCTGGAACCACTGGAGGTTCCGGTGTGGTGTTCGGCTGAGGGCTGAACTCGGAGCTCTCAGGGGCCCCGTCCCCTCGGCTCCCGGAGTCCGTAAGGTCGCCTTGAGGCGCCTCCGGGACTGTCTCCCCTCGATCCGGTGCCTCTTGAGACAGCACCTCAGCGTAGTCGGCAGGATGAGGGGAGGTGGCGGTCGGGACTGGATCTCTATCCATGTCCGACAAGCCCAAGGAGCCGTCCAATGATACATCAATACTGGCTTGTGGCGGCCTGCATAATTGCGTTCGGCGTTAGGGAAAGCAGTGCGACAAAGGAATCCTATGAGTTACTCTGGTATCCGAATACTTACAATCTCCCCGGGGGCTTGACCCTGGGCAACCACTCGTCTTCGCCTTCGTCGGCGGCAGTGGAACCGTCCAGAAGGAGAGTCCTTCCCTTCTTGGACCTTCCGGCCTCCCCGGTTGGGGCTTGTCGTGGTTTTGTCACGGTAGATGTCCTAGAGAAAGGACTTAGTCGTGGAGCCATCGCGATGGGTTAGCTTGAAGGGGTTAAAGCAGACACAAGGACGCAAGAGAGTTTATACTAGTTCGGCCCCTTCGATGAAGGTAAAAGCCTACGTCTAGTTGTGATGGAATTGATGGGGTTTCGATGACTAGGGAGCAAACAAGCTTCGCCTATGTCTCGAGTTGTTGTCTGTTGGTCCTTGAACCGCCGCCGGGTCGTCCCAATACCGGCTCATAGATGTGTCCGGTTTGGTCTCTTCTTATTCCTAACTTACAATACAGGATAACTACTAACGCCGGTTTACGGCTGCAGGCCTTGAGCCGACCATGGGCTTTGATCCCTCCTCTGTCTTCTTGGGCTTTAACTTACTTAACTACTGACGAAGTTAACCCGGCCCAGATAGGCCAGTTTACGCCCAGTAGTAATATCCCCAACATTAGGCCCCGGATTGATTTGAACGGGTTCATGTCAATCCTTTAATAAAAGCTTCATCTTCAACATCTTCTTATAAATTGGTAAACCGCCATGATGTCATCTTCTCTGATTGCTGTAAACCGGAGTGACGTCACCTGTCATAATGAAGCTATCCATTATGCCTCTTTGTTTAATAGATCGGCGAAAATCGAGGCGACAGCTCCGTTTTGTGGCCCCTTGATTGTCGCGCCTGACTCATGTTCTTTCGCCTTATAAATAGGACCGAAGGGTCATTTCTTTTCTCCTTCCGTGCCTTCTTCATCTTCCTCGTGTCGCCAGCCTCGGAGCTCCGCCGCCGCCGTCGACCTCTGCCTCATCCTTGGCCGCTACATCAACCTGAGCGCACCAGAACATCGCGGCAACCTTCCGCATCTTCCTCAGCTCCGGTAAATCTTCTATCTTTTCCCCCGCAGATCTGACCTAGGGTTTCGCAGTTCTTCAGTGTTCATCGTCTACTTCTTGCTCATATGACAGATCTTTAGCTGAATCCGCAAATCTTTACTCTGTGCAATGATAGTTGTTTTGATCTTTGCCTCCACTTATGCATCTCAAAACCATATATCTATATGAACGTTTTGCTCATTGGTTCAGTATTGCTCCTTTGACCCTCTAAGTATTTATCTCTTTTCTGAACTTGCTTCAGATCCAACGCCATAAGGAAATCTTGTAAAACCTATTTCTGCGTACTTGTCTATCCGCAATGCTTAGATCAGGCGGTTTAACCTTATAGAAAATTTTTCCAAACCGGTATATGCCATTAGTCCCCTTATTGAACCGCCAGATGCTTGTTGCTTCATAAAACTCCGGTTCTGATAGTTCTGTCTCCGGTTTAACAGTGCCTATACCAATGTATCTTGATCAAATGCATTTTTGAATCGGGATCTTCTACCTTGTAGATTCCATCATGGCCAAGCAAGTGTATGAGTGCAATTGGGTTCCTTCTCGCGCCACAGAGGCTGAACTGGACGATTTAGTCTTGATTGGTGCTTTAGGCAGCAAAGATACCATCCATTGGAGGGCTCCTGGCAAAGAATGCCCTCCCACACCTCGAGAAGGAGAGGTTGTTGTTTTCGTAGATCACTTAGCCCGGGGCTTTAAGCCGCCCGGTTCTAAATTTTACCGGGATGTTTTAGCCGATTTCCAGCTTCATCCACAAGATACTGGCCCCAACTCTGTTACAAATATGTGTCACTTCCAAGTGCTCTGTGAAGCGTTTTTTCAAGAGGAGCCCACAGTGGAATTGTTCAGAGACGTTTTCCATCTAAACTGTCGTACTGAGTTTACTGACGGCTCCAATACGGAGTTGGGTGGCGTGGCGATTCAGAAAAGGAAAGAGGTCACATACCCTCACGCCAAACTGCATAGCCACCCTAAAGAATGGAATCAGATATGGTTCTACTGCAAAGACACCTCCCCTGCTGGTGAGAATCCCTTGCCTGGCTTTCGACCGGAGCGGCTCAGCAACACACACCCTTTTCCACAAAGATTGACTGCAGAGGAGAGAAGTGAATATGCTCCTCAACTGTCAAAGCTCAGAGCCTTTATGGCCAACGGTTTAACAGGGGTTGATCTCGCTCGCTGTTGGATATCATGGAGCATACTACCCCTTAGTCAGCGCTCCGGTTTGATATGCGAATATACTAACAGTGTTGATGACCCACTGCGACATTCAAAACTCCAGCTCTCCGATGAAGAAATCACAGAGGCTGTGCATAAGATACTGAATGAACCGGAACACGTCTGCGCTAGAACCGGCCTGCTTCCCTTCTGTGCCACCAACAAACCGCCAGCTGTAAGACTTTGATTTTTCTCTTTGCTGAATCTGTTATTGATATGTCTGGTCATTGTTTTTAATATCAGTGTCTGCATAATCAGAGCAATGATCCATTTTGGAGCAAAAAACTGCCGCAGGAGAAACCAGAAAAACCAGACAAACCAGAAAGAGCAACCCGGCAAAAGACTAAAGCTGTGAAGAAGACTGCCCACAGGGAAAGAACCACTGCATCTTCTAATCCGACCGCTGATGATGATGTGGATAATCCGGACTTTGAGGTAGAACTTGACTCACTTGGTTTATTTTTCATGTGTCTTATTGATGATGATATTTGTCAAGATGATGCCGAAGCCAGCCACGCGGATGTTGCAGAGGTAATTATTCTCTCTTCCGATTCAGAAACTTTGCCTTCACAAAAAATCTGCCAGGAAAACCGGAAAGTTAAATTTTCTCATCCTCTTGCTTATTTGGATCCTAAATTTCTTATGAAGACCCAACAACACGAGGCTCGTCGAACAACCCGGCACAGCGGCCAGGTAGTTACCTCCGCCGGTTTACCGAATAGTCCGGTTCGGAAACGCCATTCAGAGGTCTCTAATTTGCTTGTCAGTGCTTGTCCTAAAGCGGGCTGCTTTCGTCAACCTCTTAATCCGTCTGACTTCGATTACCAGGTTACTTCCCACTCATCTTCTGGCGAGTCCTCGGCTACTCAGCTCCCACCGCTTAAAATGGTACTTGGGTAAGCTATACTTATTGTGATGTTTGCAGTACATCGCCTTAGAACATATGCTGTATTTGATTTTATTATTCTTCTCAGGGCCAAACCTAGGCCAAGCAAGAAAGCTCGCCTGGACAAAGCGGCCGAAGAAGATGTTGTTCTTGAAGGAGACAAGACACCCAATGCTGAAGCGGCTATTCCTGAGGATATTCCCAACGATCCACCGCAGCCAGATGATGATCTTATTGCTGAGGAGAGACCTACTGATACCTCAGGTCCTATCCATCAGCCCACAGGTTCCATCCGGATTGAAAGCTCCACCGGTCCAGCAAAACCTACTGACAAGCCAACAGCTCCAGTGCAAACCGGCGGTACCAAGGATGATGAGGTTGTCATTACTGGCACTGGCCATACTGAGCCAAGCAATCCTGTCACTTTATCCAAACATTCTGCCAAGGAAGAATATGCTACCTTTGGCAAAGGCAAGTGGAACGCTGATCTGACGACTTACGCTACTCTAAACGCCCAAGATATCCATTCCGGCTATCTGAACCGGCTGTATACCAGCCGTGACTATGAAGCCGGTCTGGTTAATATGATGAAAGATAAATATGAGGTAACTTCCATATGCTCCTTCCTGCTTGTATGCTTCCATTCTTGCTGACTCTCCTAGCCCCCAAGGGCCGGTTTGAAATATTCTTTCAAACCGGGACTTAATAATACAAATCTTGATGCTTTGAAATTTGCTGATGTAGCCCCCAAGGGCCGGTTCAACTTAGCGTAGTTAAACTGGTACTTTAAGTAATTGAAACTGCCGCATCAGAATATATATGATCAAATAGCCATTAGCCCCCAAGTGCCAAGTTGAATACTTGTATTGATCTTGGGACTTTGTAAGCAATTGAAAGATGAAGATCGAATATGCATTAGCCCCCAAGTGCTAAGCACATAACTTTTATGTGGTTGGTACTTGAATCCTTCTACCGATTTGTTGAAACATATATCTGTATGCATGCAGGCGGAGCTAAAGACGAAAGAAAACCAAGTCATCGATCTTCAAGAAAACCTGAAAACCCAATAGGCTAAAACCTCCAAAGCAAAAGAGGAATTGGTCAGTTCTTTAAGCGCCATGGAACAACTTAAGGAGAACTTCAAGAAGAAACGGGCGGATTGGGCCACTGAAAAGTCCGCTTTGATCAAACGAGCAGAGGATGCCGATGCTGCACTAAAACCAGTGAAGGATGAACTGACCAGCATAAAGCGGCACGTTCATGCCATGACCATTGCTATCTTTGGTAAGCCAGCTTGCCTTCTAAATTGGCTCTGCCTTCTTACAGAGTCGCCGGTTAATTAACCCTTTATGGTATTTCAGGGACATGCATTGGTCACTTGGGGTCAGATGTGCGGAAGAAATTGAAAGCCGCCTATACATTGGTTGAACAATTGTATACTGGTGCCCAGCGGATCATCTGTACCGCGTCTCATAACAAACCGGCGCCAACTTTGATTCAAGATACTCTGATGAAATTGTCAGTGCTTCCTGCCCGGGTTGAAGAGCTGAAGAAATCTGCTGCTCGAACCGGTGCAATCAATGCCTTAATCCGGGCAAAAGCCTGGGTGCCGGATTTTGATCCTATTGAAGCGGCTCAGGGCTATCCGTGCTTGAAGGAAGACGGGTCAGAATTTGGTGAAGCGGATCTGCGAGCAATAAACTGTGACACCCCAAAATTTTGGCCTTGTTTTAATGGAATAAATTTTTTGCCAGGATTTAAAACTTTGAATTTTTGAGCTCCATTTTGATTTTTGTTTAAATCATTTCCTTCCCCGTTATGATGAGTTTTTTTTCCCAAAGAGAAAACTTTTCAAAAATGTTGTTGGACTTGTTTAACCTCTCAAGAAAAACTTTCCTTTTACCAGTATAACTAATTAACTAATTTAGTTGCTTGATCTTTATTTTCTTGAAAATGGTTTTTTAAGGTTAAATGGCCTTATTTGAACTACAACCATTTGATAAATTCACTTAAAATTCCCACAAAAATTTGGAGATGTCATGTGATATTTTTAAATCACTTTTATGCTAAAATATATTTCATTCATGAAATATTTTGAGCCCTACACTCAATTTTTCATCCCTGGTCTAGAGTGCTTTTTGCACTACAACCTATTTAAATATTTCTTTAAAACTTCTACCAAAATTAAGGGAGGTCAGCAGGAGCCTATTATTCCACTTTGTGCAAAAACCTATTTATGTCCTTTGAAAAATTTGAGTGAATCAACCTCATCTTTATTCTGGACCAACTTGATGGTTTGTACAGCAACCATGTTTTTACTTGCTCTTTAACCCTTGATCATTTCTCCTACTTGTAGTCCCCCATGTTAAACCCTTAAGTCCAGGAGCATGCACCTTTTGGATCATTTTTGGTGCATGAAATAATGTCATCTATTTCCTGTCCAGAATTGAAGTTTTGTAAAACTTGCACTAACAAGTTTCTGCTTTTGGCCAAATAACCTCACCACTCTCTCTTTCATCCACAGAGACACTGATCTGGAGATTTTGGCCACTCCAAGAAATGCCTAAGTGCCTTGCCATTTTGTCAAACACCTGGTGTGCATGGCCAGTTTTGACATGATTTTGTCTTTGCATTGTGACCTTGCACCTCGGATCATACTAGCATGTCCACTAGGATTCCAGTTGCTCCTAACCTGGGTCTGTTAATTGCCAGCCTCAACCGCGACCTCTAGCATGCTCTGGCATTTCGTCGAGCACACTCAGTGCGTGCACTGGACGCGCCCAGAGCGCGCGTATTGCAGCCACGCGGCCGAGCCGACACGCTGGCCCCCACGACTTTGGCCCGCTCTGCAGAACCTCGCCACGCGCTCCCCTTCTCTCAGCTACGCGCCAAGCCGCCCCTCGCCGCGCCCGGCAGGCCAAGCACTAGCTGCCGCCGCCGCTCGACAGCCCTGCGCCGTGCAGCGCCGCCCAAGCCACCCCGACTCGCCACCTACCCCTGTGAGCAGTGCGTGCTCATCCGCAGCTTCGTCCCCTAGCGCTCGTCGCCGCCACGTCGCCCTAGCCACAGAAAGGCGGTTCGCCGGAGAACTTATCCACGGCCGCCGCGGAACCGACCTCGTCGCGCTATAAAAAGGGACCCCAAGCTTCCCCGAGCACGAAGGCAACCTCAGACCAACCCTATGGCACTCCCCTAGCTCGCATTCGACCCGGGGAGGCCTCCTTCCTCATCTCCGGCAACTCCTGCCGCCGCCACCGCCCCGGCCAATCCGGCACCTCCAGTATCTCTCCCTCTCCGTTCTCTCCACCAAGAACATCCTCATCCTCCCGTGAGCCTTTTCCCCTACTTGATTTTGATCGGGAGCCAACGCCGTCACAAAGTCACTTCGCCACCGAAGCCTTCCTCCGCTGCGGAGCTCGCCGCCGGCAGCTCACTCCGTCCCCGCCGACCCAACGACTACCGGGAGGACTGCCCCAGCCTTACGGATCCATCCCCACCCTCGGGGGCCTGCGAGGAGCAGCCAAATGCCGGCGACGATCGCCGGAGCCCCGCTCCGCTTGGGCAAAGAAGGGAGACGACGCGCGGCGACTGGTCAAACCTGAGCAGTGGGCCAGGCAGGCCCACTGTTAGTGACACCCCGCACCGTCCACGTGGTTAAGTGGAGGCGTAAAGCCTCAAGTATGCCTCCTCTGTACCGAAAGCGTAATCTCGTCTGAAACGTTTTCTTTTCTGTTTTAATTTAAATAACAGATTTGACCAAATCTTTGACTGGCTATAACTTTTTAAATATAACTCCAAATGAGTTGATTCTTTTTCCTACCTTCCTCAAATTTGATCTAGTTTATTTTAAGATTTACTTGAAAAAATTTCAAACAACTTTTTGGTTCTGTTTTTGAAATGTGTGTTAATTCAAATATATTCTTAAATAGGATTTTCGGAGAGAGAAGAAACTTTCAAAAGTTTTGGAGTGCACCCTGCCTTTCCACACATTGAAGGCAAGCATTCTGAACCCCGGCATAATATTTTTGGTGTGATCGTTGATACCTTTATAACACCACCGCATTTCGAAGGACTTGTTATTTCATGTGATATGATCATATGCATGGGTGCATGTTGTTGATTTCCATGCTGTTGGAAATGGACACACTTGTGATGATAATCACCCTCATATGCCTCGCATGCATACCGGCAGGAACCCGGGAAAACCTCTGCCTTGGGTAGGCATGAGTTTGTCGCCGGTCTCCGTCGGGACGGTTATGTCTGGTATGGCATGGTAAGGTGATATGAGCGGTGACTTTGTTGGATGAAATATATGCGTCATGCTAATCATGCAGGGAATACTTGAACCTCCTGAGTCGACCGTAGATCGAGTCTTGTTCCAGTAACCCCCATACTTGTTTCGTACTACCACTCGTCTCTACAGCAAGTAGAGTACGGTTCAGTAAGTTGTCAACCTCTTTCCAGCACACACCGTACAGAGAGGCCATGGTGGAAGATACCGGTTGTAGCTGGTAGGCAGGCCACCTGGTCCGGGGGCATGGGTGTTTCCGGTTGGGACCGAGAGGGGAGGCCACCCCTTAGAGCGCGCGATATAAATTTGATCCCATGCTACGCGAGGTTGTAGCCTCCCCACTTAGAGTTTGCTTAACAGGTGTCGTGGGTGATTCCAGACACGTGTGAGATAAGCTGGTGTGTGCAAGTTAGGTGTGTTTTCAACAAAAAGACCGTAGCCGGAATTAGTCCTGCTGGACTAGAGAAATCCGTTACTCGTGGGTAAAGAGTACACCCTCTGCAGAGAATAAACCTATTCGAATAGCCGTGTCCATGGTTAAGGATTACAGTCTGGGATGGGTCAGGTGTCGGTCTTAGTGTCGGTCTTCGGAGGTGAAACTGTTAACCAGAAATGGAATTACTACTCGTGACTTGTGATATCTATGATGATTATTATTATTGTTGACTAACCCATGATATTATGGTTATTATCGAGTATATCTGGGATGGTTCTACCTCCAGGGATATTCATTATGATTGTTTCTTTTAAAGCCCTTTATGTGGCGTCGCTCAGACGCCCGACTGTGGCATTTCTTTTAAAGCCCTTTATGTGGCGTCGCTCAGACGCCCGACTATGGCATTTCTTTTAAAGCCTTTTATGTGGCGTCGCTCAGACGCCCAAATGTGGCATTTCTTTTAAAGCCCTTTATGTGGCGTCGCCCAGACGCCCGACTGTGGCATTTCTTTTAAAGCCCTTTATGTGGCGTCGCTCAGACGCCCGACTGTGGCATTGCTTGTTATTTATTTCATAAATTTTAATACTGCTATGTATTGCATTTTTTTTATAAATAACCGCCTGCACGCATCAGTATTTTATTTACTATTTTTGACTGACGTCATGAGCATAAAAATATTTTTAGCACATCATGGTTATATTATACCTGTGTTCATAATGTTTGTGAGTACATTCAAAGTACTCACTGGCTTGTCCCTGGCTATTGTCTTGGCCAGATTTTGCTCGCACGGAGATGAGCGACGCGATGCCAGCCCCGGAACCCACTCAATGGAGATAGCAGCCTCGCGAAGATAGGAATTAACCTGGTCAGCTGTTCCCATGGGAAATGGAGTCCCATAGACACTGATATTTCACAACCCGCTTCCGCCATCAACCACTAGAAACCATTTGTTGTACTCACAGGCCAGAATGGTCTTGTACTACATATTTTGTATTTTTGCTTGGAATTTCTGTATCAAGTTGGAGCCTCATCAGCTAACAGTAATCCTGGGGCTGATGAGCACGACGGTCTTTTCTGGAAATTTACTACCCGGAAAACCCGATCGTGACAGACTTGGTATCAGAGCCAGGCTGACCATTGGCTAATCCTATCTTACCCAGGTCAATAAGCTTAGGCAAACCAACCCACCAGACCATAACCAAACCCCAGCCAAGCTTCTCGTGCAAGATAGCCACACAGTGACCCAACACTTTTGGCAGTCGGTGCCCAACCTATCAACCTAACCTGTCACTCATGCGCCAGTGACCGGCCCCTAAATAGTCCTTTCTCGCAAGCGTTCGAAGGAAGATTCCGTCGCCTTTTCCCTATAAAAAAGGGGCGCGCTAACACCAAACCAGCACACACAACCACTACCCCAAACCGAGCCACAATGCCTGGACCTATAGTGCACAACGAAACCACAGCAACCAACCTTGGAGGTTTTGTGACCATCCTCACAAACCTCACCCGTCGTGCCTACGCATTAGAGGAGCCACCAGAATATGTTGTGTATCAAGGACCCATGAGCGGTGAAGACCGCCAATTCTGGGCCACTGTGCACATTTACGGTAGGAGTCTAGCACCCGAGTGTCCCTACCGGTTCACCGGAAGAACAACATCCTTTGAGCCACAAGCCATCCAGCTAGCCGCTCGAGAGGCTATAGTTCATCTCAGGCACTTGTCGCCCAGAGTTAACTGTCGCTCGTTCCACTACTATCCCAGACGTGAAGGGTATGGTAGACCACCCCAAGTTGCCAATGGAGATCACGAGACGGACCCCGCATTATTGCACCTAGTGCGCTATGTAAGTGCACTAGAGGCACTGTTCGACCAAATCACTATTGATCTAATCGCAGCTCGTGGAGAGCTGGTTCGTCGAGCCCCGGCGAGAGAAGAAAACGAGCCCAACACCGACAACCCAGTCGTGCTATTTGGACAACCGATCGAGACCCCGAGATCTGCCCCAGCCATCGGCCAAGGTGCTGCGATAACCCCAGAAGTGCTTCGACGCATTTTGGGAGCACACTCCAACGGGGTTGTGGCCAACACTCCCCGCGATGGTCATCATCACTACCCCGACCCTGCAGTTCCTCCGCCATCTCCGACTAATCCCGGCAGAGAGACACGTGGAGAAGCCTCGACATCCACCAGGCACGCCCGTTTAGACATAAACGAGGTAGACTAAGCCGTATGAGTAGCACCAAGTTCCAATGTATCCTCGTTTTGTAATCATGCGACCGCGTATATTAACGCAGCCTGTCTTTGTGCCTCTGTTTTAATAATAGCCTTGCATATTTGGTCAGCGCATAGCTGCATATTTTTCCGGGCACAACTACCAAAACCAACCCGACGACATCCACAGTAACGCGTCTTTTTATGAGATATGTGTATCTCTGACACTGACCCGACCTTTGGAGCTAAGCTGGCAAATTTTTACCTTTCACCACGGTAAAACGATCCGGCTCCATGGCTATATAAAGGCCACCTTGTGACCTTACCCAGCAACCCTCACTTTGTGCACAACACTCACGCTCTTTCCTGTCATGCCGAACCTCAGCATTCATCTGAGAACCCCAGATGCAACTCCAGGTAGCTTTGTCAAAATATTGTGGGATTTTACCCGCAGTACCATGGGTTCTACCCAGCCACCCCAGTACGAGCTGTTCAAATCGAGGATCACCCCATCCACCTCGGAATATTGGGCAGAAGTACACATTCCTCCTGTAGACCCCAACCAAGATCCAACGGAAGTTTCCTTCGTGGGGAAATCTATGCCAACCCCACACTTGGCCATAGAAGCTGCTGCGAAAGAAGCGATTGCTCGTCTTCGATCCGCTATACCCTATGCCCGCGAACGAGGATATTATTACTTCCCGAGTCGTGCAGCACCCGGAGAAGTTACATCTTTTCCCGGTGGACGTATTGAGAGAGACCCAGTTCTGGCCAACCTTATCCAGTACATCATTGCTCAAGAGCATTTAAACCAGCGAGTGATGGATTACCTCCAGAGCCTCGCAGATTTAAATCCTCAGATTGCCATCGGCAGACCACTGAGACCCGACACGGAGAGACGCATACATCGACTGGTCAATCCACTACCTCCAATTGAAGAAGAATGTATCCCTTTACCAGAGACATTTTATCAGGACCCCGCCCAGTTACCATTTTCATTTTAGACGTCACTACTGTATTTGTTCTTTGCAGCATTTATTTATGTGTGTGACTTATGCGTAATACCCTGAGTTTGTACGACGAGTCAATTATTTGGCTTCTACTAATGTGTGTAGTTTTTGTTGTAGTTTATGCTCCTTTAAATTAAATGTTTTTCCCTCGCAAAAACCCTGGAGTGAGATTTCTTTTCCCTGAATTGCTACATCTACACTTTCTCACGACATGGATTATTTAATTTCACTCAGCACCACGAGCAGACTCACAACCATAATCATTCGGACACATACACTGTTTGCAAAACTTTGCAACGGTGTTACATCCAGCTAATCACCCCCCTAACAACAGTTAACACCCGGCACACTCCATCTACTCCTCATGATCACCACCACCGCGGAGAGCCAACACCCGAGCCGCAACGTCGTGATACTCGTCGAAGATCATCGCGCACAGGAGCACAGAGAGCCCCAGCAGCGTCGCCAGCCCTCCGCATATCAGGATCACAAACCAGTCTGGCATCGCCTCCGCCATTAGAGCCTCGACCGAGCTTCTGTAAGCAGTAATGGAGAAAGAAGGAGGAGAAGTGAGGCCAGGTGTGAGGAGGAAGAGAGAGGCACCCCGGCCGTTTTTATAGCTCGAGCTCGGTGTACGGTGGGCGAAGTCCACCAACGCCGCTCGTCGCCGATCGCCGGTGTTCGGAGTCGAATCCGCGAGCAGTGCCGACAGCGCACTGGCCCGCGAGGTGAGTGCACGCTGCACCAGCAGCTAGCACGCCGCGCACTACCACGGTACGGCCTAGATGCCCTACACACTAGGCGTCGCCGGTGGAGAAAGCGTGCGGGAGAGAGGAGGAAGAAAGGGCCAGAGGGAGAAGAAGAGGAGACTGACAGTGGACCCCGGGTCCACCTGTCGGCCAGAGAGAGCACTGTGCTCTCGGGTACGACCAGCATATATCTAAATTTAGGAGTTATCCTAAATTTATATCCAGCGTAGAAATCACCCGTTTTTGTCCCGAACCGTAGACTTTTCCGCGCAGCGCCAGTTTTTCACACTGTGGTTTTTCACCACTTATTGCCCTCTCACTGTAGCCACATCGTCATTGCGTAATTATTTTCTTAACACCGCTTTTAGCAAATCTCGAGGGCGAGATTTTTTTAAGGGGGTTAGTATTGTGACACCCCAAAATTTTGGCCTTGTTTTAATGGAATAAAATTTTTGCCAGGATTTAAAACTTTGAATTTTTGAGCTCCATTTTGATTTTTGTTTAAATCATTTCCTTCCCTGTTATGATGAGTTTTTTTCCCAAAGAGAAAACTTTTCAAAAATGTTGTTGGACTTGTTTAACCTCTCAAGAAAAACTTTCCTTTTACCAGTATAACTAATTAACTAATTTAGTTGCTTGATCTTTATTTTCTTGAAAATGGTTTTTAAGGTTAAATGGCCTTATTTGAACTACAACCATTTGATAAATTCACTTAAAATTCCCACAAAAATTTGGAGATGTCATGTGCTATTTTTAAATCACTTTTATGCTAAAATATATTTCATTCATGAAATATTTTGAGCCCTACACTCAATTTTTCATCCCTGGTCCAGAGTGCTTTTTGCACTACAACCTATTTAAATATTTCTTTAAAACTTCTACCAAAATTAAGGGAGGTTAGTAGGAGCCTATTATTCCACTTTGTGCAAAAACCTATTTATGTCCTTTGAAAAATTTGAGTGAATCAACCTCATCTTTATTCTGGACCAACTTGATGGTTTGTACAGCAACCATGTTTTTACTTGCTCTTTAACCCTTGATCATTTCTCCTACTTGTAGTCCCCCATGTTAAACCCTTAAGTCCAGGAGCATGCACCTTTTGGATCATTTTTGGTGCATGAAATAATGTCATCTATTTCCTGTCCAGAATTGAAGTTTTGTAAAACTTGCACTAACAAGTTTCTGCTTTTGGCCAAATAACCTCACCACTCTCTCTTTCATCCACAGAGACACTGATCTGGAGATTTTGGCCACTCCAAGAAATGCCTAAGTGCCCTTGGCATTTTGTCAAACACCTGGTGTGCATGGCCAGTTTTGACATGATTTTGTCTTTGCATTGTGACCTTGCACCTCGGATCATACTAGCATGTCCACTAGGATTCCAGTTGCTCCTAACCTAGGTCTGTTAATTGCCAGCCTCAACCGCGACCTCTAGCATGCTCTGGCATTTCGTCGAGCACACTCAGTGCGTGCACTGGACGCGCCCAGAGCGCGCGTATTGCAGCCACGCGGCCGAGCCGACACGCTGGCCCCCACGACTTTGGCCCGCTCTGCAGAACCTCGCCACGCGCTCCCCTTCTCTCAGCTACGCGCCAAGCCGCCCCTCGCCGCGCCCGGCAGGCCAAGCACTAGCTGCCGCCGCCGCTCGACAGCCCTGCGCCATGCTGCGCCGCCCAAGCCACCCCGACTCGCCACCTACCCCTGTGAGCAGTGCGTGCTCATCCGCAGCTTCGTCCCCTAGCGCTCGTCGCCACCACGTCGCCCTAGCCACAGAGAGGCGGTTCGCCGGAGAACTTATCCACGGCCGCCGCGGAACCGACCTCGTCGCGCTATAAAAAGGGACCCCAAGCTTCCCCGAGCACGAAGGCAACCTCAGACCAACCCTATGGCACTCCCCTAGCTCGCATTTGACCCGGGGAGGCCTCCTTCCTCATCTCCGGCAACTCCTGCCGCCGCCACCGCCCCGGCCAATCCGGCACCTCCAGTATCTCTCCCTCTCCGTTCTCTCCACCAAGAACATCCTCATCCTCCCGTGAGCCTTTTCCCCTACTTGATTTTGATCGGGAGCCAACGCCGCCACAAAGTCACTTCGCCACCGAAGCCTTCCTCCGCCGCGGAGCTCGCCGCCGGCAGCTCACTCCGTCCCCGCCGACCCAACGACTACCGGGAGGACCGCCCCAGCCTTACGGATCCATCCCCACCCTCGGGGGCCCGCGAGGAGCAGCCATACACCGGCGACGATCGCCGGAGCCCCGCTCCGCTCGGGCAAAGGAGGGAGACGACGCGCGGCGACTGGTCAAACCTGAGCAGTGGGCCAGGCAGGCCCACTGTCAGTGACACCCCGCACCGTCCACGTGGTTAAGTGGAGGCGTAAAGCCTCAAGTACGCCTCCTCTGTACCGAAAGCGTAATCTCGTCTGAAACGTTTTCTTTTCTGTTTTAATTTAAATAACAGATTTGACCAAATCTTTGACTGGCTATAACTTTTTAAATATAACTCCAAATGAGTTGATTCTTTTTCCTACCTTCCTCAAATTTGATCTAGTTTATTTTAAGATTTATTTGAAAAAAATTCAAACAACTTTTTGGTTCTGTTTTTGAAATGTGTGTTAATTCAAATATATTCTTAAATAGGATTTTCGGAGAGAGAAGAAACTTTCAAAAGTTTTGGAGTGCACCCTGCCTTTCCACACATTGAAGGCAAGCATTCTGAACCCCGGCATAATATTTTTGGTGTGATCGTTGATACCTTTATAACACCACCGCATTTCGAAGGACTTGTTATTTCATGTGATATGATCATATGCATGGGTGCATGTTGTTGATTTCCATGCTATTGGAAATGGACACACTTGTGATGATAATCACCCTCATATGCCTCGCATGCATACCGGCAGGAACCCGGGAAAACCTCTGCCTTGGGTAGGCATGAGTTTGTCGCCGGTCTCTGTCGGGACGGTTATGTCTGGTATGGCATGGTAAGGTGATATGAGCGGTGACTTTGTTGGATGAAATATATGCGTCATGCTAATCATGCAGGGAATACTTGAACCTCCTGAGTCGACCGTAGATCGAGTCTTGTTCCAGTAACCCCCATACTTGTTTCGTACTACCACTCGTCTCTACAGCAAGTAGAGTACGGTTCAGTAAGTTGTCAACCTCTTTCCAGCACACACCGTACAGAGAGGCCATGGTGGAAGATACCGGTTGTAGCTGGTAGGCAGGCCACCTGGTCCGGGGGCATGGGTGTTTCCGGTTGGGACTGAGAGGGGAGGCCACCCCTTAGAGTGCGCGATATAAATTTGATCCCATGCTACGCGAGGTTGTAGCCTCCCTGCTTAGAGTTTGCTTAACAGGTGTCGTGGGTGATTCCAGACACGTGTGAGATAAGCTGGTGTGTGCAAGTTAGGTGTGTTTTCAACAAAAAGACCGTAGACGGAATTAGTCCTGCTGGACTAGAGAAATCCGTTACTCGTGGGTAAAGAGTACACCCTCTGCAGAGAATAAACCTATTCGAATAGCCGTGTCCATGGTTAAGGATTACAGTCTGGGATGGGTCAGGTGTCGGTCTTAGTGTCGGTCTTCGGAGGTGAAACTGTTAACCAGAAATGGAATTACTACTCGTGACTTGTGATATCTATGATGATTATTATTATTGTTGACTAACCCATGATATTATGGTTATTATCGAGTATCTCTGGGATGGTTCTACCTCCAGGGATATTCATTATGATTGTTTCTTTTAAAGCCCTTTATGTGGCGTCGCTCAGACGCCCGACTGTGGCATTTCTTTTAAAGCCCTTTATGTGGCGTCGCTCAGACGCCCGACTGTGGCATTTCTTTTAAAGCCCTTTATGTGGCGTCGCTCAGACGCCCGACTGTGGCATTTCTTTTAAAGCCCTTTATGTGGCGTCGCCCAGACGCCCGACTGTGGCATTTCTTTTAAAGCCCTTTATGTGGCGTCGCTCAGACGCCCGACTGTGGCATTGCTTGTTATTTATTTCATAAATTTTAATACTGCTATGTATTGCATTTTTTTTATAAATAACCGCCTCCACGCATCAGTATTTTATTTACTATTTTTGACTGACGTCATGAGCATAAAAATATTTTTAGCACATCATGGTTATATTATACCTGTGTTCATAATGTTTGCGAGTACATTCAAAGTACTCACTGGCTTGTCCCTGGCTATTGTCTTGGCCAGATTTTGCTCGCACGGAGATGAGCGACGCGATGCCAGCCCCGGAACCCACTCAATGGAGATAGCAGCCTCGCGAAGATAGGAATTAACCTGGTCAGCTGTTCCCGTGGGAAATGGAGTCCCATAGACACTGATGTTTCACAACCCGCTTCCGCCATCAACCACTAGAAACCATTTGTTGTACTCACAGGCCAGAATGGTCTTGTACTACATATTTTGTATTTTTGCTTGGAATTTCTGTATCAAGTTGGAGCCTCATCAGCTAACAGTAATCCTGGGGCTGATGAGCACGACGGTCTTTTCTGGAAATTTACTACCCGGAAAACCCAGTCGTGACATAAACCGGGAGGTATGTCCACTAGCTTGTCAGTTGGCTGAGGAAGCAGACTTGTCTCATTATCAAGCGCAATATGACAGTCAGAACAAGCGAATAGCTGCACTAATCCATGAATCGGAAAATCTGATCCCTCCAATCCGTAAGCATACTTACGCTCCCGATATTGACCTGTCATTGCTGATCCATGATGAAGCTGTTTTTCAAGCATTAATGGGAATCGACTGGACAACTGTGGATTTCCAGCCACTGGGTAGAGAAACGGAAGCTGAAGCGGCGCAGGATGACCCACAACCATCAGGCCAGGCTGGTGACCAAGCTTGAACCGGAAGCCGGTTTTAAAACTGCCTCTCCTTTGTGAAAAACAATTATATTATTATGGGCACCATGTTGCCTTGTAATATATGAAATCAAAAACAATTATAACTTGTCCTTCCTGTGGTAATGAACTTTCCAAAACACTTTCTGAAATGAGAAATTCATCAAGTGCCACCGCGGTTGTACCGTCAGGCGGAATATGATGTCTGTATATATGAAATCAAAACATCCAAAACAAAAAATTTAAGTATATGATCAAATTTTTGAGATACATAATACCTACCATCGTTGAGTGTGAAGTTGGCTTGGCCAATCTTGAAGCGGAGTTTTGCAAACCCACACTATTGGAGGAGATAACAGCTCCTGTATATATATATGACGCTGGTTTACCATGTAAACCGTGTCGGGTTATAATAAACATCGTGTTACTCCATAAGAGGATGTTAACAACAAGGATCAAACCAGACAAATAGTCTCCGGATTGACGTGAACTATGTTCCATCAATTGATTGGTTAAAAAACTTTGTCGGTTTAAAAAACACAATGAAAAGCAAAAAAAACCTTCAAAGAAAAGCGTGAAGCAAAAGCAACGACAAAACCGTTTGCCAAAAAAGGTTTATTTAAGCTAATCAAATGGCGTTACCATGGCCAAACACGACCAAGCTCCTGTTAGGTGTAACTATGGTTCTAGTCAGCCAGGTCCCCAAATGAAACCGTGACATTTATGTCGACCAAATGGCATGGTCATGGTTCGGGTTCTACCAAGCCCCCAAGTGATTCTATGGCCTTAGACCGATCAAGAGGCATGACTGGTTCAGACATGACCAAGTCCCCAAGTGATCCGGTGGCTCTCGCCTATCAAGAGGCATGGTATTGGTTCGGACACGACCAATCCTCCAAGTGATATAACACGATGCTTTTAGCAAAGCGAACTCAAGGGGTAAACCGGAGGCCGCTTTAGAGCAACTCCGTGTAACCTCACATGATGTAAAAGAACAGATACCCCGCTTTAGCTGAGGTTCCGGTTTACTATATTTAATCATAATATATACATTGCCGTAATATGTACATAAGTATAGCCAATGGCTCAGGTATAGTAAGGCCGAAGATGAGCTATATTCCACGGCCTGTTAGTCTCCTCCTCTGATGTACGTGAGTCCTTATGCTCTCGAATATCGATCAGATAGTACGACCCGTTGTGCAGATTCTTGCTGACCACGAAAGGCCCCTCCCAAGGTGGGGATAACTTATGCATATCAGTCTGATCTTGGATGAGCCGAAGCACCAAATCTGCTTCCTGAAAGGTTCTGGTTCTGACCCGGCGACTGTGATAACGACGAAGATCCTGCTGGTAAATCACCGATCGGGCGGCTGCGATGTCACGATCTTCATCAAACCGGTCCAAAGCATCTTGCCGTGCTGTCTCGTTGTCCGCTTCAATATAAGTCGTGACACGAGGTGAATCATGACGGATATCACTGGGGAGAACCGCCTCCGCTCCATAAACCATGAAGAACGGTGTGTATCCTGTTGATCTGTTGGGTGTTGTATTGATGCTCCATAACACAGATGGTAATTCTTCTACCCAACAACCCGGCGTTCTCTGCAAAGGAACCATGAGCCGGGGCTTGATGCCTCTCAAGATCTCTTGATTAGCTCTTTCTGCTTGACCATTGGACTGTGGATGTGCCACTGATGAAACGTCGAGCCGGATGTGCTCCCGTTTGCAGAACTCCTTCATAGCACCTTTGGACAAATTGGTGCCATTATCTGTGATAATACTGTGCGGAAAGCCAAACCAGAAAATCACCTTTTTGATGAACTGAACCGCCGTGGCCGCATCACACTTGCTAACAGGTTCTGCCTCCACCCACTTTGTAAACTTGTCAACCGCCACCAGGAGGTGGGTCTTCTTATCTTTGGACCTTTTGAAAGGCCCAACCATATCCAGCTCCCAAGTCGCAAACGGCCAAGTAATTGGAATCATTCTCAATTCTTGAGCCGGTACATGAGCACGCCTTGAAAACCTTTGGCAACCATCACATCGTCTGACCAGATCCTCCGCATCAGCATGAGCAGTTAACCAATAAAAACCATGGCGAAATGCTTTAGCCACCAGAGACTTTGGACCGGCATGGTGACCACAATCTCCTTCGTGGATCTCACGCAAAATTTCACGGCCTTCTTTAGGAGACACGCAGCGTTGAAAAGCTCCTGATATACTGCAATGATGCAACTCGCCGTTGATGATAGCCATGGACTTGGATCGCCGGATTATCTGTCGGGCTAGAATCTCATCCTCTGGAAACTCACCCCGGTTCTTGTATGCCAGGTAAGGAAGCGTCCAATCTAGAATAACATGAAGAGCCGCCACCAATTGAGCCTCCGAATCAGGAATAGCCAAATCCTCTTCACCAGGGATCTTGACCGACGGGTTGTGCAACACATCCAGAAAAACATTGGGTGGGACCGGTTTGCGCTGAGAGCCTAGCCGGCTTAAAGCGTCTGCCGCTTCATTTTTCCGCCGATCCACGTGGTCCACCTGATAGCCTTTGAAATAATCTGCGACAGTATCCACCTCACGACGATATGCTGCCATGAGTGGGTCCTTGGAGTCCCAAGTGCCAGACACTTGCTGAGCCACAAGGTCCGAGTCACCGAAGCACTTAACTCGACTTAGATTCATCTCCTTAGCCATACGGAGACCATGGAGCAAGGCTTCATACTCAGCTGCAATGTTAGTACAAGGGAACATTAAATGGAGAACATAACAAAACTTATCACCTCGTGGGGAAGTTAATACGACTCCAGCCCCCGAGCCTTCCAACTGCCTGGATCCGTCAAAATGGATGGTCCAATACGTATGATCCGGCTTTTCTTCAGGTGCTTGCATTTCCGTCCAATCATTGATGAAATCAACAAGTGCTTGAGACTTAACCGCTGTCCGAGGCACATACTTCAAACCGTACGGCCCCAGCTCTATGGCCCACTTTGCAATCCGGCCAGTTGCTTCCCGGTTCTGGATGATATCTCCCAAAGGAGCAGAACTGACCACCGTAATTGAGTGCCCTTGGAAATATTGTTTAAGCTTCCGGCTTGCCATAAAAACTCCATACACCAGCTTCTGCCAATGCGGATACCTTTGCTTGGACTCAATGAGCACCTCGCTAATATAATAGACCCGACATTGAACCGGATGCTCCTTACCTGCCTCCTTTCGCTCCACCACAATAGCTATGCTGACCGCCCGAACATTAGCAGCAACATATAGTAGTAACGGCTCCTTGTCAATGGGAGCGGCGAGCACAGGCGGATTGGCCAATTGCCGCTTTAAGTCCTGAAATGCTTCATCAGCAGCAGAACTCCAGACAAACCGATCCGTCTTTTTCAACATCTGATACAAAGGGATTGCCTTCTCACCCAGGCGACTGATAAACCGGCTTAGCGCAGCAATCCAGCCTGCCAGACGTTGAACATCGTTGATACACTTCGGTTTAGCCAGGGAGGTGATAGACGTGATCTTCTCCGAATTAGCCTCAATTCCCCTGTTGGACACTAGAAAACCCAATAGCTTGCCCACCGGTACACCAAAGACACACTTGTCCAGATTAAGCATCATCTTGTATGTTCTTAGGTTATCAAAGGTTTCCTTCAAATCATCAATCAGAGTCTCCTTCTCCCTGGATTTAACCACGATATCATCCATGTAAGCATGTACATTGCGGCCAATCTGCTTGTGAAGACAATTTTGTACACACCATTGGTAAGTTGCGTGGGCACTCTCGAGCCCGAAGGGCATAGACACATAGCAGAAGGCTCCAAAGGGAGTTATAAATGCTATCTTCTCCTGGTCCTTAACTGCCATTTTGATCTGATGATAGCCAGAATACGCATCCAAAAAACTTAAACGCTCACAACCTGCCGTAGCATCAATAATTTGATCAATACGGGGGAGGGCAAAAGGATCTGCTGGACAAGCTTTATTAAGATCTGTGTAATCCACACACATGCGCCAGGTGTCATTTTTCTTGAGGACCAGCACCGGATTGGCAAGCTACTCAGGGTGAAAAACTTCAACAATAAAGCTAGCTGCTAAGAGCCTGGCTACCTCTTCTCCAATCGCCTTGCGTCTTTCTTCGTTAAACCGGCGGAGGAACTATTTCACCGGTTTATATTTAGGATCCACATTATGTGTGTGCTCAGTGAGTTGCCTCGGTACACCTGGCATGTCGGAGGGCTTCCATGCGAAAATGTCCCGATTCTCACGGATGAACTCGATGAGCGCGCTTTCCTATTTCGGATCCAAGTTGGCACTGATGCTGAACTGCTTGGACGAATCGCCAGGTACAAAGTTAACAAGCTTAGTTTCTGCTGCCGATTTGAACTTCAGGGCCGGATCATGCTCCATAGTTGTCTTCTTCAACGGAGTCATGTCCGCCGGATCAACATTGTCTTTATAGTACTTCAACTCCTCGGTGGCACAAACCGACTCTGCATAAGCCGCATCTCCTTCCTCGCATTCCAAAGCAATTTTGTGGCTTCCGTGAACCGTTATTGTCCCCTTGTGACCCGGCATCTTGAGCTGCAAATACACATAACAGGGCCGAGCCATAAACTTGGCGTAGGCCGGTCGCCCAAACAGGGCATGATATGGACTTTGGATTTTCACCACTTCAAACGTCAATGTCTCCGACCTGGAATCATGATTATCCCCAAAGGCCACTTCCAGAGCTATCTTACCAACAAGATATGCTGATCTGCCAGGCACTACACCATGGAATATTGTATTAGACGGTTTGAGATTCTTATCTGTTAGTCCCATACGACGGAAAGTCTCATAGTACAGGATGTTAATGCTGCTCCCTCCATCCATGAGCACCTTGGTGAACTTATAACCTCCCACCTGAGGCGCCACCACCAGAGCCAACTGACCCGGATTATCGACCTGGGGTGGGTGATCCTCTCTGCTCCATATGATTGGCTGTTCAGACCAACGTAGATAACAGGGTATGACCGGTTCAACGGAGTTTACTGCCCGCCTCTGAACCTTCCGGTCTCGCTTGTCCAAGCTAGTGGTGAAGACATGGTACTACCCACTACTCAACTGCTTTGGGTTGCTCTGGTAACCTGACTGTTGTTGCTGTTGGTTGTAACCACCCTGGTTGTCGTGACTATTTTGACCATTATGTTCGCTCGGATTACCATTAAATCCTGAACCGGAACTTTCTCCACCGTAACCCGGCCCGGATCATGAGCCACCGCCAGATTCGTGATCATATCAGAAATTATTAGAATTCTTGAACTCCTTCATAATAAAGCAATCCTTCCAAAGGTGGTTTGCTGGTGCCTCCTTCGTCCCATGTCTTGGACAGGGCTGGCTTAGCAGATAGTTTAGGCGGTTTGGGTTAGGGTTGGGTGCTCCATTACGATTTTTTGGCCTACCCCTGCGTCGCTGGCCATTGTCCTGTGAGTTGGTATTAGCCACAAAGTCCATGTTACCATCCGCTTTACGCTTGCCTCCTCCGCCATTGCCTACCCAGTGATGTTGCTGACCTTTGGAGCTGTTGTTCTTCTTCCCTTTACCTGTCTTGTCATCATCAGATTCGGGATCCTTGGTACTATCAGAATCAGCATATTTCACCAAAGCGGCCATGAGGGTCCCCATGTCGGTGCAATGACGCTTCATCTATCCCAATTTCAACTTCAGGGGCCCAAACCGGCAGTTGCCTTCGAGGGTTAATACTGCGGTGTTAGCGTTGATGCGGTCTGAGGAGTGCAACACTTGTGGAACCCGGCGCACCCAATGAGTCGTCGATTCTCCTTCCTCCTGGACTCATGCAGCTAAGTCCACTATCGACATAGGCTGTTCACAGGTATCCTTGAAATTGCTGATAAATCGGGCTCGTAATTGGGCTCATGAACTGATAGAATGAGTTGGCAAGATTTTTAACCAAGTACGGGCCGTTCCTTCAAGCATCATGGTGAAGTATTTCGCACACGCCGTGTCATCCACATCAAGCATCTCCATGGCCATCTCATAGCTCTCCACCCATGTCTCTGGAGGTTGATCCGCCGTGTAATTTGGTACCTTGCGCGGGCCTTTGAAATCCTTGGGCAGGCGCACGTTGCGTAAAGCGGGGATAAGGCAAGGCACCCCCAAAGAACTAGAAGTAACACCAGGTTCGATCGAGATGGTTGGACGAACCGGCGTGAGCTGCCGAGCCTGATGCTGTGCGGCTAGCTCAGCCTCCCTGCGCGCTCGGGCCCGGTTCACCACTTCCTGAGCGTCATCAGCACCACCCGTCGGGTTGTTGCCACGGGGTGCTCCACGTCGTTCATTACTCGACACTGCTGGTTCATCCATATGTCTGCTATAGCTCCGGCTTGGACGGGGGGTCGAGTGGATCCGGTCGCGGCTGTACGAGTACGCTTCCTGTTGGGCCAAAGCTGTCCTCAGAAGTTCCTTGACCCGTCGCGTCTCTACTGCCTGCGGCGAGTCACCTTCAATTGGAATGGCCTCCAGGCATGCAGCAGCGGCAACAAGATTGTCCATTGGG
Organism: Triticum aestivum; assembly: GCF_018294505.1. Lineage (NCBI taxonomy): Eukaryota > Viridiplantae > Streptophyta > Magnoliopsida > Poales > Poaceae > Triticum > Triticum aestivum. The sequence continues at coordinate 242,831,782 of NC_057797.1, read as the reverse complement.
TTGGAGTAGTGACCCGGAGGTGTTAAAGCATCCTGAGGTATAACGGTGTGTTGACGAGGCCGGTCCATCCGATGAGGCTGAACCAGTGCACCGGTCCCAGGGGCTTCTGCCCGGTTCCCCTCCAGCGGATTGCCGGCTCTTGGTCCTGGAGTGTTGAAAAGGTCTCTGGCCTCGAAAACCGGAGGTAAGCGGGATCGGTGCTTCCTCCTCATGACTTCATGCGACGCGCTCTGGTCCAACATAAGCCTGTAGGCCTGTGCGTCTAAAGCGGCCCGCTCTGCGGCCATCCTAGTGTCCTCAACCGCCAGATCCGCCTTGGCCTGGGTGATCTGTTCCTTTACCTTTGCAATCTACGTGTTGTGAACGTCCTGATCTGGCGGATTAACTTCCGCCATAAGCACAGCCAACGCATCAAATAGTTCTGATAAAACCTGAGCTGGCGGGCGCACAGGGCCTCCTGCCCCGGCAGCTGTCGCCGCTGCTGAACCGGAGATCGTTGCCGCAGCTGTCGAAGAATGAAGCGCTGCTTGTGTTCCGGCCATGAATATTCCAACCCGGTTGGGCAGATCAGAGGGGTCCGGAATACTGTCGCCATCGGAACAGCTCCCAATTCGGCCATCTTGTAGCTAATAAAGAGATTCGGTTTCCCCGGTCGAAGATTCATCACAGAAACAAACGACAGTCGCCCCACGAAATTCCGATCCGTCCTCATGACTTCCTCCATGGATGACTCCCACGAAGGCACGCTTCATGGCCGGTTTAACCCGGGCAGATTGCGCACGCTGAGCCGTCTCGATGAGGTCGGTGCAGATGTCCGGCTCAAGGCCCAGTCCACCGATCTTGCCAATGAAAACATGAATGCTACCAAAGGGGACCCGGTACCCGTACTCAATTGAGCCGGCCTCGGGGCCCCAGCCTGCGTCGTCGATGTAGAGCTTGCCGCGACGACTCTTAGTCATCTGGCCTACAGCGTAGCCCTCGAGTCCTTCAAAGCGGCCCTCCAAGAACCGGAAACCATCGTGCAATCGCCCCACAGTGTGCGCCAACTGTCGTGGTTTTGTCACGGCAGATATCCTAGAGAAAGGACTTAGTCGTGGAGCCATCGTGACGGGTTAGCTTGAAGGGGTTAAAGCGGACACAAGGACGCAAGAGAGTTTATACTAGTTCGGCCCCTTCGATGAAGGTAAAAGCCTACGTCTAGTTGTGATGGAATTGATGGGGTTTCGATGACTAGGGAGCAAACAAGCTTCGCCTATGTCTCGAGTTGTTGTCTGTTTGTCCTTGAACTGCCGCCGGGTCGTCCCCTTATATACACGGGTGACTCTCATCGGCTTACGGAGTCCCAATACCGGCTCATAGATGTGTCCGGTTTGGCCTCTTCTTATTCCTAACTTACAATACAGGTTAACCACTAACGCCGGTTTACGGCCGCAGGCCTTGAGCCGACCATGGGCTTTGAGCCCTCCTCTGTCTTCTTGGGCTTTAACTTACTTAACTACTGGCGAAGTTAACAGGGCGGCCTTCCTTTTTTTGTCTCCCCAGTCAGTAGGGGAGCATCTTCTTCTTATTCCTCGTCTTTTGGGGAAGAGTGCGCCGCAGAGTCATCGGATGGTGAGTCCGACGACGCCTGGCGTCGGGAACTCTTTCGGGTTCCCTTGGCCTTCTTGGTCTTCTCCGGCACCGTATAAGGGGCCGGAGTCAACATCTTCGCTAGAAGAGCGTCTGCGGGGCCTTCGGGCAAAGGAGCCGGACAGTCGATCTGTCCGGCCATCTTCTGCCAGTCCTGTCAAAGGTACGGGAGTTTAGATCCCGTATAGAGTCAATCTATATAAAAAAAATAGGTATCATGTGAAAGGTAAAGCAGCTTACCGCACTGGCTTGGAGCTTCGCGCTGAATCAACGATCCTCAGTAATAGGGGGGACCTCGGCACTTTTGAACCACACCCTCCAGGCATCTTCATGAGTCGTGTCGAAGAGCCTGTTCAGAGTTTGGTGCTGTGCCGGATTGAACTCCCACAAGTTGAACTCCCGTTGTTGGCACGGGAGTATCCGGTGGATGAGCATAACTTGTACTATGTTGAAAAGCTTGAGCTTCTTGTCCACCATGTTTTGAATACATGTTTGGAGTCCGGTCAGCTCTTTCGAACTACCCCAGGACAGGCCCTTCTCTTTCCAGGAGGTGAGACGCGTGGGGATGCCAGATCGGAACTCGGGGGCCGCTGCCCATGCAGGGTCGCGCGGATCGGTGATATAGAACCACCCCGATTGCCACCCCTTTATGGTTTCCACAAAGGAGCCCTCGAGCCATGTTACGTTGGGCATCTTGCCCACCATGGCGCCTCTGCACTCCGCCTGGCGGCCGCCCACCACCTTCAGCTTGACATTGAAGGTCTTTAGCCATAAGCCGAAGTGGGGCTTGATGCGGAGGAAGGCCTCGCACACGATGATAAATGCCGAGATGTTGAGGATGAAGTTTGGGGCCAGATCGTGGAAATCCAGGCCGTAATAAAACATGAGCCCCCGGACGAAGGGGTGGAGAGGGAATCCCAGTCCGCGGAGGAAATGGGTGAAGAATACTACCCTCTCATGGGGCCTAGGGGTGGGGATGAGCTGCCCCTCATCTGGGAGCCGGTGAGCGATGTCGTCGGGAGGTATCCGGCTCTCCTCAGTTTCTTGATGTCTCCCTCCATGACGGAGGAGACCATCCACCTGCCTCCCACTCCGGACATGATTGGAGAAGGTCGAGGTGGGAAGTGCGGACTTGGGCGCTAGAGCTCGAGTGTGTGAACACGGATGGGTAAGGGAGGAAGAAGGCGTTGATAGAAAGGTTAATCCTTATCCCTTTATATGGGCGGACGAAACTAAGTGTCCCCACTTGCCTGGTAAAACTCGCTTATCCCCCAAGCGCCGCAATTGATGGCGCGTTTGGGTTACCCACGCCCGTGTTGATGAGAATCCCGTAATAAGGGGACACGATCTCTGCTTTGACAAGACATGTTAAAAAATTGCCTCGCATTATGTGCGGGGCTGGTTAAAAGAAACGGTTCAAATAATTACCGGGCCATGACGTAACATCATGCTTCCATAACAAGCCAACAAATTAGATCTGCAAAAATATTATTCTCTCTATGGCGGTATGTGGAACTTATTTTGCAGGGTCGGACACTATCCTCGTATTCAAATTCTTCTGTGATGTATTCGGAGAAGGAACCCGCCTTGCAATGTCGAAGACAATACTGCGCGCCGGACTCATCGTCATTGAAGCCTGGTTCAGGGGCTACTCAGGGACTCCTAGATTAGGGGGTCTCTGGACAGCCGGACTATCTCCATTGGCCGGACTGTTAGACTATGAAGATACAAGATTGAAGACTTCATCTTGTGTCCGTATGGGACTCTACTTGGCGTGGAAGGCAAGCTAGGCAATACGGATATGGATATCTCCTCCTTTGGAACCGACCTTGTGTAACCCTAACCCTCTCTGGTGACTATATAAACCGAAGGGTTTTAGTCCGTAGGACAACAACCATAACATACAATCATACCATAGGCTAGCTTCTAGGGTTTAGCCTCTCTGATCTCGTGGTAGATCTACTCTTGTACTACCCATATCATCAATATCAATCAAGCAGGACGTAGGGTTTTACCTCCATTAAGAGGGCCCGAACCAGGGTAAAACATCGTGTCCCCTGCCTCCTGTTACCATCCAGCCTAGACGCATAGTTCGGGACCCCTACCCGAGATCCGCCGGTTTTGACACCGACAGTAGCAAAGTAATATTTTTGGGTTTTGTAGTGATTGTAACAATAGCAACGGAAAAGTAAATAAGCGAAGAACAATATATGAAAAGCTCGTAGGCATTGGATCGGTGATGGAGAATTATGTCGGATGCAATCGATCATGCAACAGTTATAACATAGGGTGACACAAAACTAGCTCCAGTTCATCAATGTAATGTAGGCATGTATTCCGAATATAGTCATACATGCTTATGGAAAAGAACTTGCATGACATCTTTTGTCCTACCCTCCCGTGGCAACGGGGTCCTATTAAAAACTAAGGGATATTAAGGCCTCCTTTTAATAGAGTACCGGACCAAAGCATTAACACATAGTGAATACATGAACTCCTCAAACTACGGTCATCACCGGGAGTGGTCCCGATTATTGTCACTTCGGGGTTGCCGGATCATAACAAATAGTAGGTGACTATATACTTGCAAGATAGGATCAAGAACTCACATATATTCATGAAAACATAATAGGTTCTGATTTGAAATCATGGCACTCGGGCCTTAGTGACAAGCATTAAGCATAGCAAAGTCATAGCAACATCAATCTCAGATCATAGTGGATACTAGGGATCAAACCCTAACAAAACTAACTCGATTACATGATAAATCTCATCCAACCCATCACCGTCTAGCAAGCCTACGATGGAATTACTCACGCACGACGGTGAGCATCATGAAATTGGTGATGGATGAAGGTTGATGATGACGATGGCGACGGATTCCCCTCTCCAGATCGGCCCTCCCGAGAGAGATTAGGGCTTGGCAGCGGCTCCGTATCGTAAAACGCGATAAATCCTTCTCTCTTTTTTTCTTCCCAAACACGAATATATGGAGTTGGAGTTGAGGTCAGTGGAGCGTCAGGGGGGCCACGAGTCAGGGGGCGCCCAAGGGGGGTAGGCGCGGCCCCCACCCTCATGGACAGGGTGTGGGCCCCCTGACGTGGATTCTTCTTCCAGTATTTTTTATATATTCCAAAATAATCTCCGTTGATTTTTAGGTCATTCCGAGAAATTTTATTTCTGCACAAAAATAACACCATGGCAATTCTGCTGAAAACAACGTTAATCCGGGTTAGTTCCATTAAAATCATGCAAGTTAGAGTCCAAAACAAGGGAAAAAGTGTTTGGAAAAGTAGATACGTTGGAGACGTATCATGGACACACTCTCCCCTCTCGTTGCTATGCTTATCCTAGATAGATCTTGCATGATCGTAGGAATTTTTTTGAAATACTGCGTTCCCCAACAGTGGCATCCGAACCAGGTCTATGAGTAGATGTTATATGCACGAGTAGAACACAAAGAGTTGTGGTCGATAATAGTCATACTGCTTACCAGCAATGTCTTACTTTGATTCGGTGGTATTATTGGATGAAGCGGCCCGGACCGACATTACATGACCACGTTGATGAGACTGGTTCTACCGACGTGCTTCACACATAGGTGGCTAGCGGATGTCTTTTTCTCCAACTTTAGTTGAATCAAGTTTGACTATGCCCGGTCCTTGTTGAAGGTTAGAATAGCACACTTGACGAAAAATCATTGTGGTTTTAATGCGTAGGTAAGAATGGTTCTTGCTAGAAGCCCATAGCAGCCACGTAAAACTTGCAACAACAAAGTAGAGGACGCCTAACTTGTTTTTGCAGGGCTTGTTGTGATGTGATATGGTCAAGACGTGATGATATATAAATTGTTGTATGAGATGATCATGTTTTGTAAAAGTTATCGGCAACTGGCAGGAGCCTTATGGTTGTCGCTTTATTGTATGAAATGCAATCGCCATGTAATTGCTTTACTTTATCACTAAGCGATGGTGAGAGTCGTAGAAGCAATAGTTGGCGAGACGATAACGATGCTACAATGGAGATCAAGGTGTCAAGCTGGTGACGATGGTGATCATGACGGTGCTTTGGAGATGGAGATCAAAGTCACAAGATGATGATGGCCATATCATATCACTTATTTTGATTGCATGTGATGTTTACCTTTTATGCATCTTATTTTGCTTAGTATGATGGTAGCATTATAAGATGATCTATCACTAAATTTCAAGGTATAAGTGTTCTCCCTGAGTATGCACTGTTGCTACAGTTCGTCGTGCCGAGACACCACGTGATGATCGGGTGTGATAAGCTCTACGTTCACATACAACGGGTGCAAGCCAGTTTTTCACATGCAGAATACTCGGGTTAAACTTGACAAGCCTAGCATATGCAGATATGACCTCCGAACACTGAGACCGAAAGGTCGAACGTGAATCGTATAGTAGACATGATCAACATAGTGATATTCACCATTGAAAACTACTCCATCTCACATGATGATCGGACATGGTTTAGCTTATATGGATCACGTGATCATTTAGATGACTAGAGGGATGTCTATCTAAGTGGGAGTTCTTAAGTAATATGATTAATTGAACTAATTTATCATGAACTTAGTACCTGATAGTATTTGCATATCTATGTTATAGATAGCTTGCGATGTAGCTCCCCGTTTATTTTTGATATGTTCCTAGAGAAAAATAAGTTGAAAGATGATAGTAGCAATGATGCGGACTGGGTCCGTGATCTGAGGATTATCCTCATTGCTGCACAGAAGAATTATGTCCTTGATGCACCGCTAGGTGACAGACCTATTGCAGGAGCAGATGCAGACATTATGAACGTTTGGCAAGCTCGGTATGATGACTCCTTGATAGTTCAGTGTGCCATGCTTTACGGCTTATAACCGGGACTTCAAAAATGTCTTGAAAGCCACGGATCATATGAGATGTTGCAAGAGTTGAAATTGGTATTTCAGACTCATGCCCGTGTAGAGAGGTATGATACCTCTGACAAGTACTTTTCCTACAAGATGGAGGAGAATAGCTCAACCAGTGAGCATGTGCTCAGAATGTCTGAGTACTACAATCGCTTGAATTAAGTGGGAGTTAACCTTCCAGATAAGATAGTGATTGACACAGTTCTCTAGTCACTATCACCAAGTTACTGGAACTTCGTGATGAACTATAATATGCAAGTGATGACGAAAACGATTCCCGAGCTCTTCGTGATGCTAAAATTGGCGAAGGTATAAATCGAGAAAGAACATCAAGTGTTGATGGTTAACAAGACCACTAGTTTCAAGAAAAAGGGGCAAAGGAAAAGAGAGGGAACTTCAAGAAAGAATGGCAAGCAAGTTGCCACTCCCATGAAGAAACCCAAAGCTAGACCCAAGCCTGAAATTGAGTGCTTCTACTACAAAGGAAATGGTCACTGGAAGCGGGACTGCCCCAAATACTTGGAGGATAAGAAGGATGGCAAAGTGAACAAAAGTATATATGATAAATGTTATTGATGTGTACTTTACTAGTGTTCATAGTAGCCCATGGGTATTTGATACCGGTTCGGTTGTTATGATTAGTAACTCGAAACAGGAGTTACAAAATGAACAAAGACTAGTTGAGGGTGAGGTGACGATGTGTGTTGGAAATGATTCCAAAGTTGATAAGATCACCATCGCATACTCCCTCTACCTTCGGGATTAATATTGGGACTAAATAAATGTTATTTGGTGTTTGTGTCGAGCATAAATATGATTGAATCGTGTTTATTGCGATACGGTTATCATTTAAGTCAGAGAATAATTGTTGTTCTATTTACATGAATAAAACCTTCTATGTCTAACATCCAATGTAAATTGTTTACTGAATCTCAATCACAGTGATACACATAATATTGATGCCAAAAGGTGCAAAGTTAATAATGATAGTGCAACTTATTTGTGGCACTGCCGTTTAGGTCATATTGGTGTAAAGCGCATGAAGAAACACCATGCCGATGGGCTTTTGGAATCACTTGATTATGAATCACTTGATGCTTGCGAACCATGCCTCATGGGCAAGATGACTAAGACTCCGTTCTCCGGAACAATGGAGCGAGCCACTGACTTATTGGAAATAATACATATTGATGTATGCGGTCTGATGAGTGTTGAGGCTCGCGGGGGGTATCATTATTTTTTGACCTTCACAGATGATTTGAGCAGATATGGGTATATCTACTTAATGAAACATAAGTCTGAAACATTTGAAAAGTTCAAAGAATTTCAGAGTGAAGTAGAAAATCATCGTAACAAGAAAATAAAGTTTCTATGATCTGATCGCAGAGGCGAATATTTGCGTTACGAATTTGGTCTTTATTTGAAATAATGTGGAATAGTTTCGCAACTCACGCTACCTGGAACACCACAGTGTAATGGTGTGTCCGAACGTCATAACCGCACTTTATTTGATATGGTGCGATCTATGATGTCTCTTATCGAATTACCACTATCGTTTTGGGGTAATTCATTAGATACAACTGCATTCACGTTAAATAGGGGACCATCTAAATCCGTTGAGACGACACCGTTTGAACTATGGCTTGGCAAGAAACCTAAGCTGTTGTTTCTTAAAGTTTGGGGTTCGATGCTTATGTAAAAAAAAGCTTTAACTTGATAAGCTCGAACCCAAATCGAAGAAATGCGTCTTCATAGGATACCCAAAGGAAACTGTTGGGTACACCTTCTATCACATATCCGAAGGCAAGATATTCGTTGGATCCTTTCTAGAGAAGGAGTTTCTCTCAAAAGAAGTGAGTGGGAGGAAGTAGAACTTGATGAGGTAATTGTACCTTATCCCGAATTGGAGAGTAGTTCATCACAGAAATCAGTTCCAGTGACTCCTACACCAATTAGTGAGGAAGCTAATGAAGAAGATCATGAAACTTTAGATCAAGTTACTACCGAACCTCGTAGGTCAACCAGAGTACGGTCCGCACCAGAGTGGCACGGTAATCCTGTTCTAGAAGTCATGTTACTAGACCATGACAAACCTATGAACTATGGGGAAGCGATGATGAGCCTAGATTCCGCGAAATGGCTTGAGGCCATGAAATCTGAGATGGGATCCATGTATGAGAACAAAGTATGGACTTTCATTGACTTGCCCAATGATCGGCGAGGCATTGAGAATAAATGGATATTCAAGAGGCAGACGAACGCTGATAGTAGTGTTACTGTCTACAAAGCTCGAATTGTCGCAAAAAGTTCTCGACAAGTTCAAGGTGTTGACTATGATAAGATTTTCTCACTCGTAGCGATGCTTAAGTCTGTCCGAATCATGTTAGCAATTGCCACATTTTATGAAATCTGGCAAATGGATGTCAAAACTACATTCATTAATGGATTTCTTAAAGAAGAAATGTATATGATGCAACCAGAAGGTTTGTCAATCCTAAAGGCGCTAACAAAATGTGCAAGCTCCAACAATCCATCTATGTACTGGTGCAGGCATCTCGGAGTTGGAATATACGCTTTGATATGGTGATCAAAGCATATGGTTTTATACAGACTTTTGGTGAAGCTTGTATTTACAAGAAAGTGAGTGGGAGCACTACAGCCTTTTTGATAAGTATATGTGAATGACATATTGTTGATAAGAAATGATGTAGAATTTTGTGGACAGCATAAAGGAGTGTTTCAAAGGAGTTTTTCAAAGAAAGACCTTGGTAAAGCTGCTTACATATTGAGCATCAAGATCTATAGATATAGATCAAGATGCTTGATAAGTTTTTTCAATGAGTACATACCTTGACAAGTTTTTTGAAGTAGTTCAAAATGGAACAGTCAAAGAAGGAGTTCTTGCATGTGTTGCAAGGTGTGAAGTTGAGTAAAGACACAAAACCCGACCACAGCAGAAAATAAAAAGAGAATGAAAAGTCATTCCCTATGCCTCAGTCATAGGTTCTATAAAGTATTCTATCTTGTGTCCCAGACCTATTGTGTACCTCACCATGAGTTTGGCAAGAGGGTACAATAGTGATCCAGGAGTGGATCACTGGACAGCGGTCAAAATTATCCTTAGTGGAATAAGGACATGTTTCTTGATTATGGAAGTGACAAAAAGTTTGTCGTAAAGGTTTACGTCGATGCAAGCTTTGATGCTGATCCGGATGACTCTAAGTCTCAATCTAGATACATATTGAAAGTGGGAGCAATTAGCTAGAGTAGCTCTGTGCAGAGCATTGTAGACGTAGAAAATTTGCAAAATACATACGGCTCTGAATGTGGCAGACCTGTTGACTAAACTTCTCTCACAAGCAAAACATGATCACACCTTATTACTATTTGGGTGCTAATCACATAGTGATGTGAACTAGATTATTGACTCTAGTAAACCCTTTGGGTGTTAGTCACATGGAGATGTGAACTAATCACGTAAAGATGTGAACTATTAGTGTTAAATCACATGTCGATGTGAACTAGATTATTGACACTAGTGCAAGTGGGAGACTGAAGGAAATATACCCTAGAGGCAATAATAAAGTTATTATTTTATTTCCTTATATCATGACAAATGTTTATTATTCATGCTAGAATTGTATTAACCGGAAACTTGATACATGTGTGAATACATAGACAAAACAAAGTGTCCCTAGTATGCCTCTACTAGACTAGCTCGTTAATCAAAGATGGTTAAGTTTCCTGACCAAAGACATGTGTTGTCATTTGATGAATGGGATCACACCATTAGAGAATGATGTGATGGACAAGACCCATCCGTTAGCTTAGCATTATGATCGTTGAGTTTTATTGCTATTGCTTTCTTCATTACTTATACATGTTCCTCTGACTATGAGATTATGCAACTCCCGAATACCGGAGGAACACCTTGTGTGCTATCAAACGTCACAACGTAACTGGGTGATTATAAAGATGCTCTATAGGTGTCTCCAAAGGTGTTTGTTGGGTTCGCATAGATCGAGATTAGGATTTGTCACTCTGTGTATCAGAGAGGTATCTCTGGGCCCTCTCGGTAATGCACATCACTATGAGCCTTGCAAGCAATGTGTCTAATGAGTTAGTCACGGGATGATGCATTACAGAACGAGTAAAGAGACTTGCCAGTAATGAGATTGAACTAGGTATGGTGATACCAACGATCGAATCCCGGGCAAGTAACATACCGATGATAAAGGGAACAACGTATGTTGTTATGCGATTTGACCGATACAGATCTTCGTAGAATATGTAGGAGCCAATATGAGCATCCAGGTTCCGCCATTGGTTATTGATACGTCTCCAACGTATCTATAATTTTTGATTGTTCCATGCTATTATATTATCTGTTTTGGATGTTTATGGGCTTTATTATACACTTCTATATTATTTTTGGGACTAACCTATTAACCGGAGGCCCAGCCCAAATTGCTGTTTTTTTGCCTATTTCAGTGTTTCGCAGAAAAGGAATATCAAATGGAATCCAAACGGAATGAAACATTCACGAGGATCTTTTTTGGAACAAACGCAATCCAGGAGACTTGGAGTGGACGTCAAGGAAGAATCGAAGCGGCCACGAGGTAGGGCGGCGCGCCCAGGGGGCCAGGCATGCCCCCCACCCTCGTGGACCCCTCGCAGCTCCACCGACCTACTTCTTTCGCCTATATACACTCTTATACCCTAAAAACATTGAGGGGAGCCACGAAACCACTTTTCCACCGCCGCAACCTTCTGTACTCGTGAGATCACATCTGGGGACCTTTTCCGGTGATCTGCCAGAGGGGGATTCAATCACGGAGGGCTTCTACATCAACACCATAGCTTCTCCGATGATGTGTGAGTAGTTTACCAAAGACCTTCGGGTCCATAGTTATTAGCTAGATGGCTTCTTCTCTCTCTTTGGATCTCAATACAAAGTTCTCCTCGATGTTCTTGGAGATCTATTCGATGTAATTCTTTTTGCAGTGTGTTTGACGAGATCCGATGAATTGTGGGTTTATGATTAAGATTATCTATGAACAATATTTGATTCTTCTCTGAATTCTTATATTTATGATTTGATATCTTTACAAGTCTCTTCGAATTATCAGTTTGGTTTGGCCTACTAGATTGATCTTTCTTGCAATAGGATAAGTGCTTGGCTTTGGGTTCAATCAAGTGATGCTCGATCCCAGTGACAGATAGGGAACCAACACGTATTGTATTGTTGCCATCGAGGATAAAAAGATGGGGTTTATATCATATTGCTTGATTTTATCCCTCTACATCATGTCATCTTGCCTAATGTGTTACTCTGTTCTTTTGACCTTAATACTCTAGATGCATCCTGGATAGTGGAATGTGTGGAGTACTAGTAGTACATGCAGAATCGTTTCGGTCTACTTGACACGGACGTGATGCCTATGTTCATGATCATGCCTAGATATCATCATAAATATGCACTTTTCTATCAATTGCTCGGCAGTAATTTGCTCACCCACCGTAATATATGTTATCTTGAGAGAAGCCACTAGTGAAACCTATGGCCCCAGGTCTACTTTACATCATATTATTTTCCCGTCAACTAGCTATTTCTGTCGCCGTTTATTTTGCAATCTTTACTTTTCGATCTATACAACAAAAATACCAAAAATATTTATCTTATTATCTCTATCAGATCTCACTTTCGTAAGTGACCGTGAAGGGATTGACAACCCCTTTATCGCGTTGGTTGCGAGGTTCTTGTTTGTTTGTGCATGTACTAGGTGACTTGCATGTCGTCTCCTACTAGATTGATACCTTGGTTCTCGAAAACTGATGGAAATACTTACGCTACTTTGCTGCATCACCTTTTCCTCTTCAAGGGAAAACCAACACATGCTCAAGAGGTAGCAAGAAGGATTTCTGGCGCCATTGCCGGGAAGATCTACACCAAGTCAAGACATACCCAAGTACCCATCACAAACTCTTATCCCTCGCATTACATTATTTGCCATTCGCCTCTCATTTTCCTCTCCCCCACTTCACCCTTACCGTTTTATTTGCCTCTTTTTCTGTTCGCCCTTTTTCCGTTCGTCTCTTTTCGCTTGCCTCTTGTGTGATTGTTTGTTGGATTGATTGTTTGTCACGATGGCTCAAGATAATACTAAATTACATGACTTTTCCAATACCAACAATAATGATTTTATTAGCACTTCGATTGCTCCTCTTACCGATGATGAATCTTGTGAAATAAATATTGCTTTGCTGAATCTTGTCATGAAAGATCAATTTGATGGCCTTCCTAGTGAAGATGCTGCTACCCATCTAAACAGCTTTGTTGATTTATGTGATATGCAAAATAAGAAAGATGTGGATAGTGATATTGTTAAATTGAAGCTATTTCCATTTTCGCTTAGAGATCATGCTAAAACTTGGTTCTCTTCTTTGCCTAAAAATAGTATTGATTCATGGAATAAGTGCAAAGATGCTTTTATCTCTAAGTATTTTCCTCCCGCTAAGATCATTTCTTTTGAAACAATATTATGATTTTTAAGCAGCTTGATCATGAGCATGTTGCACAAGCTTGGGAGAGGATGAAATTAATGATATGTAATTGCCCTACACATGGTTTGAATTTATGGATGATTATACATATTTTTTATGCTGGATTGAATTTTGCTTCTAGAAATCTTTTAAATCCAGCCGCGGGAGGCACTTTTATGGAAATCACTTTAGGATAAGCTACTAAACTCCTAGATAATATTATGGTTAATTATTCTCAATGGCACACCAAAACATCTACTAATAAAAAAGTTCATGCGATAGAAGAGATTAATGTTTTGAGTGGAAAGATGTATGAACTTATGAAATTGTTTGCTAATAAGAGTGCTTCTTCTGATCCTAATGATATGCTTTTATCCACTCTGATTGAGAATAATAATGGATATATGGATGTGAATTTTGTTGGTAGGAACAATTTTGGTAACAATGCATATAGAGGAAATTTCAATTCTAGGCCGTTTCCTAGTAATTCCTCTTATAATTATGGTAATTCCTACAACAACTCTTATGGAAATTTTAATAAGATACCCTCTGATTTTGAGACTAGTGTTAAAGAATTTATGAATTCGCAAAAGAATTTCAATACTTTGCTTGAAGAAAATTGCTTCAGATTGATGAGTTGGCTAGGAACACGGATAGAATTTCTCTTGATGTTGATTCTTTGAAACTTAGATCTATTACACCTAAGCATGATATCAATGAGTCTCTCAAAGCCATGACAATTTCCATTGATGAGTGCAAAGAAAGAACTGCTAGGATGCATGCTAAAAAAGATTGCTTTGTGAAGGCGTGTTCTTCTAGTTTTCATGATAATAATGATGAAGATCTAAAAGTGATTGGTGTGTCTCCTATTAAATCGTTGTTTGCCAATATGAATCTTAATAAAGATGGGACTGGAGGTGAGTCAACTTTAGTTAGAAGGCGTCCCGGTGATTCGGAGTTTTTAGATCTTGATGCAAAAATTGGTAAAAGAATGGGATTGAAGAGGTCAAAACTTTACATAGCAATGAACCCACTATTTTGGATTTCAAGGAATTTAATTATGATAATTGCTGTTTGATAGATTGTATTTCCTTATTGCAATCCGTGCTAAATTCTCCTCATGCTTATGATCAAAACAAAGCTTTTACTAAACATATCGTTGATGCTTTGATGCAATCACATAAAGAAAAGCTTGAACTAGAAGTTTCTATTCCTAGAAAACTTTATGATGAGTGGGAACCTACTATTAAAATTAAGATTAAAGATTATGAATGCTATGCTTTATGTGATTTGGGTGCTAGTGTTTCCACGACTCCAAAAACTTTGTGTGATATGTTAGGTTTCCGTGAATTTGATGATTGTCCTTTAAATTTGCATCTCGCGGATTCCACCATTAAGAAACCTATGGGAAGGATTAATGATGTTCTTATTGTTGCAAATAGGAATTACGTGCCCGTAGATTTCATTGTTCTTGATATAGATTCCAATCCTACATGTCCTATTATTCTTGGTAGACCTTTCCTTAGAACGACTAGTGCAATTATTGACATGAAAGAAGGAAATATTAGATTCCGATTTCCGTTAAGGAAAGGCATGGAACACTTTTCTAGAAAGAAAATTAAATTACCTTATGAATTATTATAAGAGCCACATATGGATTGCATACCAAAGATGATAATACCTAGATCTATTCTTGTTTTTATGCCTAGCTAGGGGCGTTAAACGATAGCGCTTGTTGGGAGGAAACCCAATTTTATTTTTTTCCTTGCTTTTTGTTCCTGTTTAGTAGTAAATAAATAATCTATCCTCTGTTATGATTGTGTTTTTTATGTTTCAATTATTTTTTGTGCCAAGTAAAGCCTTTAGGATCTTCTTGGATGATTGTTATTTGATCTTGCTAGAAAAAACAGAAAGTATGCGCTCATGAGAATAATTGTCATTTTTAACCAGAGAGCGATAAAATACTGATTCCAACTGAAGTAGATCAACCTACAAATTATTTAGGGTGTCCTAATTTCTCAGGATTTTTGGAGTTACAGAAGTATTCCAAACCTAGAGATTACTACAGACTATTCTGTTTTTGACAGATTTTGTTTTTCGTGTGTTGTTTGCTTGTTTTGATGAATCTATGGCTAGTATCGGGGGGGTATGAACCATAGAGAAGTTGGAATACAGTAGATTTAACACCGATATAAATAAAGAATGAGTCTATTACATTACCTTAAATGGTGGTTTGTTTTCTTATACTAACGGAGCTCATGAGATTTTCTGTTGAGTTTTGTGTTGTGAAGTTTTCAAGTTTTTGGGTAAAGATTTGATGGATTTCGGAACAAGGAGTGGCAAGAGCCTAATATTAGGGATGCCCAAGGCATCCCAAGGTAAATTCAAGGACAACCAAAAGCCTAAGCTTGGGGATGCCCCGGAAAGCATCCCTCTTTCGTCTTCATCTATCGGTAACTTTACTTGAGGCTATATTTTTATTCACCACATGATATGTGTTTTGCTTGGAGCATCTTGTATGATTTGATTCTTTGATTTTTAGTTTACCACAATCATCCTTGCTATACACACCTTTTGGGAGAGACACACATGAATCAGAATTTGTTAGAATACTCTATGTGCTTCACTTATATCTTTTGAGCTAGATAATTTTGCTCTAGTGCTTCACTTATATTATTTGAGAGTCTTTTAGAATAGCATGACATTTTATTTGGTTATGAAATTTGTCCTAATATGATAGGCACCCAAGATGGGTATAATAAAAACTTTCATATAGAGTGCATTAAATGTTATGAGAAGTTTGATTCTTGATAGTTGTTTTGAGATATAAAGGTGGTAATATTAGAGTTGTGCTAGTTGAGTAATTATGGAATTGAGAAATACTTGTGTTGAAGTTGGCAAGTCCCGTAGCATGCATGTATGGTAAAAGTTGTGTGACAAATTTGAAGCATGGGGTGTTCTTTGATTGCTTTCCTTATGAGTGGCGGTCGGGGACAAGCGATAGTCTTTTCCTACCAATCTATCCCCCTAGGAGCATGCACGTAGTGCTTGGTTTTGATGACTTGTAGATTTTTGAAATAAGTATATGAGTTCTTTATGACTAATGTTGAGTCCATGGATTATACGCACTCTCACCCTTCCATCATTGCTAGCCTCTTCGGTACCGTGCATTGCCCTTTCTCACCTCGAGAGTTGATGCAAACTTCGCCGGTGCATCCAAACCCCGTGATATGATACGCTCTATCGCACATAAACCTCCTTATATCTTCCTCAAAACAGCCACCATACCTACCTATTATGGCATTTCCATAGCCATTCCAAGATATATTGCCATGCAACTTTCCACCGTTCCGTTTATTATGACATGCTCCATCATTGTCATATTGCCCTGCATGATCATGTAGTTGCAATCATATTTGTGGCAAAGCCACCTTCATAATTCTTTCATACATGTCACTCTTGATTCATTGCATATCCCGGTACACCACCGGAGACATTCACATAGATTCATATTTTGTTCTAAGTATCGAGTTGTAATTCTTGAGTTGTAAAGTAAATATAAGTGTGATGATTTTCATTATTAGAGCCTTGTCCCATGTGAGGAAAGTTCTTCGAAAAAAAAGAGAAAGGCCATAAAAAAAGAGGCCCAAAAATGAGAGAAAAAGAGAGAAGGGGCAATTTTACTATCCTTTTTAACCACATGTGCTTCAAAGTAGCACCATGGTCTTCATGATAGAGAGTCTCTTATGTTGTCACTATCATATACTAGTGGGAATTTTTCATTATAGAACTTGGCTTGTATATTCCAACAATGGGCTTCCTCAAAATGCCCTAGGTCTTCGTGAGCAAGCAAGTTGGATGCACACCCACTTAGTTACTTTTGTTGAGCTTTCATATATTTATAGCTCTAGTGCATCCGTTGCATGGCAATCCCTACTCCTTGCATTGACATCAATTGATGGGCATCTCCATAGCCCGTTGATTAGCCGCGTCAATGTGAGACTTTCTCCCTTTTGTCTTCTCACACAACCTCCATCATCATATTCCAATCCACCCATAGTGCTATATACATGGCTCGTGCTCATATATTGCGTGAAAGTTGAAAGAGTTTGAAAAGACTAAAGTATGAAACAATTGCTTGGCTTGTCATTGGGGTTGTGCATGATGGGAGCATTTTGTGTGACGAAAATGAAGCATGCCCAAACTATATGATTTTGTAGTGATAAGCTCTCTTTGGCTATGTTATTTTGATAAGACATGATTGCTTGGTTAGCATTGCTTGAAGTATTATTATTTTTATGTCAATATTAAACTTCTGTCTAGAATCTTTCGGATCTAAACAGTCATGCCGCAATAAAGAGAAATACATTGAAAATTATGTTAGGTAGCATTCCACATCAAAAATTCTATTTTTATCATTTACCTACTCGAGGACGAGCAGGGATTAAGCTTGGGGATGCTTGATACGTCTCCAACGTATCTATAATTTTTATTGTTCCATGCTATTAGGTTATCTGTTTTGGATGTTTATGGGCTTTATTATACACTTCTATATTATTTTTGGGACTAACCTATTAATCGAAAGCCCAGTGCAAATTGCTGTTTTTTTGCCTATTTTAGTGTTTCGCAGAAAAGGAATATCAAACGGAATCCAAACAGAATGAAACCTTCGCAAGGATCTTTTTTGGAACAAACGCAATCCAGGAGACTTGGAGTGGACGTCAAGGAAGCAGCAAGGTGGCCACGAGGTAGGGCGGCGCGTCTAGGGGGCCAGGCGCGCCTCCCACCCTCGTGGGCCCCTCACAGCTCCACCGACCTACTTCTTTCGCCTATATATACTCTTATACCCTGAAAACAACGAGGGGAGCCACAAAACCACTTTTCCACCGCCGCAACCTTCTGTACCCGTGAGATCCCATCTGGGGACCTTTTCCGGTGATCTGCCAGAGGGGGATTCGATCACGGAGGGCTTCTACATCAACATCATAGACTCTCTGATGATGAGTGAGTAGTTTACCACAGACCTTCGAGTCCATAGTTATTAGCAAGATGGCTTCTTCTCTCTCTTTGGTTCTCAATACAAAGTTCTCCTCGATGTTCTTGGAGATCTATTCGATGTAATTCTTTTTGCGGTGTGTTTGCTGAGATCCGATGAATTGTGGCTTTATGATTGAGATTATCTATGAACAATATTTGATTCTTCTATGAATTCTTATATGCATGATTTGATATCTTTGCAAGTCTCTTTGAATTATCAGTTTGGTTTGGCCTACTAGATTGATATTTCTTGCAATGGGAGAAGTGCTTAGCTTTGGGTTCAATCTTGCGGTGCTCGATCCCAGTGACAGAAAGGGAGCCGACACGTATTGTATTGTTGCCATCAAGCATAAAAAGATGGGGGTTATATCATATTGCTTGAGTTTATCCCTCTACATCATGTCATCTTGCCTAATGCGTTACTCTGTTCTTTTGAACTTAATACGCTAGATGCATGCTGGATAGCGGTCGATGTGTGGAGTAATAGTAGTAGATGCAGAATTGTTTCGGTCTACTTGACACGGACGTGATGCCTATGTTCATGATCATGCCTAGATATCATCATAACTATGCGCTTTTCTATCAATTGATCGACAGTAATTTGTTCACCCACCATAATATATGCTATCTTGAGAGAAGCCACTAGTGAAATCTATGGCCCCCGGTTCTACTTTACATCATATTGTTTTCCCATCAACTAGCTTCTGTCGCCGTTTATTTTGCAATCTTTACTTTTCAATCTATACAACAAAAATACCAAAAATATTTATCTTATTATCTCTATCAGATCTCACTCTCGTAAGTGACCGTGAATGGATTGACAACTGCTACCTCTTGAGCACTACGTTGGTTTTCCCTTGAAGAGGAAAGGGTGATGCAGTGAAGCAGTGTAAGTATTTCCCTCAGTTTTTGAGAACCAAGGTATCAATCCAGTAGGAGACCACGCGCGAGTCACCTCATACTGACACAAACAAATAAGAACCTCACAACTAACGCGATAAATGGGTTGTCAATTCCTTCACGGCCACTTGCAAGAGTGAGATCTGGTAGAGATGATAATAATAAGATAAATATTTTTGGTATTTTTATGATATAGATTGAAAGTAAAGATTGCAAAATATAATAGATAGGAAACTTGTATGACGGAGAATAGACCCGGGGGCCATAGGTTTCGCTAGTGGCTTCTCTCAAGATAGCATAAGTATTACAGTGGGTGAACAAATTACTATCGCGCAATTGGTAGAAAAGCGAATAATTATGAGAATATCTAGGCATGATCATGTATATAGGCATCACGTCCGTGACAAGTAGACCGAAACGATTCCGCATCTACTACTATTACTCCACACATCGACTGCTATCCAGCATGAATCAAGAGTATTTGTCGGATCTAGGGTTCCGGCAGACCCTTAAGGTTCGAACACTGGGGTGCGTGCGAAGTTCCTTCCCTTCTCTCGATCCACGCCCTAGCTCGCTAAGGTCTCGCGGACGAACTTGACGCACTCGCAACACAAAGACACAAGATTTATACTGGTTCGGGCCACCGTTGTGGTGTAACACCCTACTCCAGTGTGGTGGTGGATTGCCTCTTGGGCTGATGATGAACAGTACAAGGGGAAGAACAACCTCTTGAGGTTGAGGTGTTCTTGTGTTCGGTGTGGCTAAGGGTTGGCTCTTGATCCCGTCCCCCTTCTCTTTGTGGTGGCTAGTTCTATTTATAGAGGCCCTGGTCCTCTTCCCAAATATTGAGCGGGAAGGGAGCCAACAATGGCGGCCAATTTGAAAGGGGACAGCTAGTATGAGCTATCTTGACAAAAGGTGGTCTTCGCCTGCCAAAGGTTCTGGTGATGACGCCGTCCTGGGCTCCACGGTGACCTCCGTCCCGCCGTCCTGCGGGTCTTGGTCTCGTTGCACAAATATGGAAACCTTTGCTTGATGCCTCGGTACTCTGTGCCTATGCTTGCTCCCTTAGCAAAAAAGAGGAAGCAAGGACACTGCGCATGCTGGCGCACGCCTAGCGCCCGCCTGGTGTCGATCATCGCGACTCACGTCACAAGAGCCTCGCGAGGTTCTCCCCGCCTTGATATCTCCGCTCCTCGCGAGGCAGCCTGGTGAGGCCGCTCCTGAGGAGGTCTTGCATCGTCCACCTCACGAGGGTCTTGGTTCCTTGTCGATGAAGATGGGTCGTACAGGCCTGCCAACACAGCCGCACCATGGGCCGCAGGCACACAAGTCTGGGGACCCCCATTCCCAGAACGCCGACAGTAGCCCTTGGGCCCAAGGCGCGCTCGGGCTTGGCTTCAAGGCGAAGCCAAAGGGTCAAGCACGGAGCGCCGTGGGCCCCAAAAGCCTACGGCCTCGGTTGACGCATGGCGGTTAATTGGACGTGGGCGTCTCCACTTCCCCAAGTTGCCTCGGCAACTGCTCGACTTGACAAGTCCCTACGATATGCAAGGAAAATCATCATTACATAAGATCGTGGGAGGTGCCGGTTGGCCTTCTTCCGCTATAAATGGGGAGGGGGGCGGAGCCCCCGTCGCCCATCTCTTCTTGGTTCACTTTCTTCTTCCTCCTTGCTCCATCGCTAGCAGTGATGGCACCGCCGAAGAGGTTCTCCACCGCGGAGAAGGGCAAGGCCCCTCGAGAGGGACCGGCTCCCTGGTGCCCAATCGAGGACGTGGCCATCCCCGCAAGTATGTCGCGACCCCCGGCTCCCGGGGTGGCACCGCAGTGCACGGCAGGAGTCGCTGTGGTCGCGGCAGCCCTGTCAACGAGAGGAGATGCGCCATGGTTGCACGACCTCCCCTACTGCGGTTCCATGCGTCGGAGGTGCTGCCGGAGTTCGTTGTCTAGTCGGAGAATCCGACCGGCAGCTGGCTCCAGCTCCCCCACTTCTTTGCCGACGAGCTGCCAGCCTCTGGTCCAGGCGGGCTCTGGCTAGAGGCAGATGGTTGCTGCAGCCAAGCTTCTTGGGTCGCGGTCGAGGTCTCCACCGCAGGCAACATTGCTTTGGCCCACGATTGGCAGACGTTCGCCCGTGCGCGCGGCCTGGGCAGGCGGTGCACCCTCCACTTCAAGTTTGACACCGACGCGACCCTCTTCGTGAGGGTGTTTGGGGAAGATGGTCGCCGCGCCGGATGCTGCCCTGAGGTGAACGACGGCGAGGAGGTGCTCGGCCTTGGCGATGGTCGAGACGAGGAGGAGGACGAACCCGCCGGCCGCACCTCATCTGGCTATGGTGGCTCCTCCCTCGGCGACAGTTCCAGCAGCAGCGGCCCTGATCAGCCGGCACGCCGCCGCGCCCGCTTCGAAGGTGGTAGTGGGTCGTCTCGTCGCCGCGCACCGGTGAAGCGCGAGGATGTGTCCGACTAGGCCCGGGACGTCGCCCAGGCCCTGCCCCCGTCAGTTGATGCAGGGGCGAGCGCCGCTTTTGTTATGTTCCCCTTTTCCTTCCCGCATCGAGACGAAACCAGCATGGCCCTAGAAGGGTGTGTATCGAACCATAACTTATTATCCATTATGCTACAATTGTTGTTTCAGTGTTGTGTGGCTATTTTGCGCAGAGATAACTTAGCCTGGTGCATTCGGGGCGCCCTCCTCCTTACGAGGAGTTTATTTCCCCATGTCCATCTTGACCTTGTGGTCCGTGATTGCTCATGAACTGCGAAAGAATTCGTTAGGGAGTTTTGCCAGGAGATTTGTCACTCGCCCAAGCCTTGCCTCAGCGCCTTGTATCGCGGTACCTGTGGGGCACGGATTAGGAGAGATGCGCCAGCTTTCAGGCTCGAACGAGGGTGGCTCGCGAGAAGGCAGAGAGAAGAACAACGCTCGCAAGGGCACCTGCCTAGCCCCCTCGCGAGGTATACGAGAGAGAGAACACGAGCGAACCAGAACCAGAAAATGCGGTAAGAGGCGAGGGAATCGAATCAGCAAGGAACACCAAAGGCGAACTTTGATTAAGAAAAAAACAAGCCAACTGCAGAAAGCAAATGAAAAGCCGCGTCCGGCACCTAATCTAGTCTTCAAGTCTTCTCACCAGCGCGGAGCTAAGTGTTGCCACTAGGCGTGGGAGGGAGCCCCAGGGCCTGAGGCCGGTGCTCCTGAGACTCCGGGGCGTATACAACCCCACTCATTATTACGTGAGAGTGTCACGGGTGGCGATTCTTCACAGGCTCTGGGCCTTCTTCACAGGCTCTGGGCCTTGCATCATGGGTAGAACCTCCGGAGGTGCTGGATGTTCCAGGCGTTCTGGATAGGCATCCCGTCCTGCGTCTCCAGGCGCGCGGCACCAGGCCTGGAGACATGGACGACCTGAACGGGCCCTCCCACACAGGTGAAAGCTTATGCAGCCCTTCCCTGGAGAGGACCCGCCTCAGGACGAGGTCGCCCACCTCAAGCGTCCTGGAGCGGATGTTGCGGCAGTGGTATCGCCGCAGCGCCTGTTGGTACCTTGTCACCCTCAGTGCAGCTTCGCGACGACGTTCCTCCCCCAGCACGAGGTCCATCCCTCGTGTGGCGTCCTGCTGTGTTTCATCGAACGCTAGGACCCGTGCGGAGTGATGCTTAACCTCATGAGGAAGGACTGCTTCAGCTCCGTGGACAAGGAAGAATGGGGTCTTGCCCATTGGTTTGGTGGCGGTGGTGCGGATAGACCATAACACGGACTGGAGCTCATCGTGCCAGCCCCTGCCACAGGCCTCGAGCTTCTTATTGAAGGTCATGGTCTTGAGGCCCCTCAGGACCTCTGCGTTGGCGCACTCGGCCTGACCATTGCTCCTGGGGTGCGCCACCGAAGCGTAGCAGATCTGCGTTCCAAGGTTAGCACAGTAGGTTTTGAAGAGGTTACTAGTGAACTGTGAGCCGTTATCTATGATGATGCGGTTGGGGACCCCGAAGTGGCTCATGAGGCCCTTGATGAACTTGAGAGCGGAGCCAGCTAGGATGGTACGGATGGCTTCCACTTCCACCCATTTGGTGAACTTGTCGATGGCGACATAGAGGTAGCGGTAGCCCCCAGGTGCTCGAGGGAACGGGCCCAAGATGTCCAGCCCCCAGACCGCAAATGACCATTTGAGCGGAATGGTCTAGAGGCCCTGAGACAGCTCATGAATTTGCTTGGCGTGGAACTGGCAGGCTTTGCAGGACTTCACCAACTTAGCTGCGTCGTTGAGCGCAGTGGGCCAGTAGAACCCGCTGCGGAATACCTTGCCGACAAGGGTCCGTGATGACGAGTGGTGCCCGCAGTCCCCACTGTGTATGTTTGTTAGCAGCTCCTTCCCCTGGTCCCTGGAAATGCAACGCATGGAAACGTCGTTCGGCCGCTCCCTGTATAACTCACCATCCTGGATGCGGTACGTCGTGGCTTGCCGAACCACATGCTCTGCATCTTCCTCCTTCTCTGGCAGCACCCCCTGCATCAGATATTCCTTTAATTCCTTGGTCCAGCATCCCTCCTGAGGTTCGAGCGCCAAGAGCAAGCGAGCTCCTAAGGTCGGGCCACAGGCTGGGGCCCCTGTGGTAGGAGGCTGTGGGAGCTCCTCCCGAGGCTGAGTTGTGCTTGAAAGTGGTGGTGTCGCTGATGGCTTGAAGAGCCGTTCCTCAAAGACACCGGGCTCTTGTGGCTGCTGCTTGGAGGCTCTCTTACCAATGTCGCCGGCTTCCTTGTTGGTGCCCCGGGGCATGCGCTGCAGCTCCAGGCCCAAGAACTGCTTCTCCATCTTGCGCACCTCCGCGAGGTATGCCTCCATATGCTCGTCCTTAGGCTTGTATAATTTGTTGGAGCAGTTGACGAGGAGATGCGAGTCACTTCTAACGGTAAGGCGCTTCACCCCCAGGGTTGTCGCGGCCTTCAGGCCGGCTATGAGGCCTTCGTATTCTGCGATGTTGTTGGAGACCTTCTTGCCCTGCTGAAAGCAGAGCTGCATGGCGTAGTAGAGCTTATCCTGAGTGGGCGAGATGAGTACTGCTCCAGCCCCCGCGCCCTGGTGCGCGAAGGCACCATCGAAGTACATGACCCAGCCGTCCGGTGCCTCACTTACCGGTGAGGTAGACTGGTCTTCGCCTACTTCAAGTGTCGGGACGTTCGTCCATTCCGCCACAAAATCTGCGAGCGCGGCTCCCTTGCTGACCCTGGTAGTGTTGAACTCTAACTGGAATGCTTGCAGCTCGATGTTCCACTCGGCGACCCTTCCAGCAGAATTGGGGCTCCTGAGCACCCTCTCCAATGGGTAGGCCGAGACCACCTTGATGGGGTGCCCCTAGAAGTAGTGTCGCAGCTTGCACGAGGCCACCAAGAGTGCGAGCAAAAGCTTTTGAGGCATGGGATATCGTGCCCTCACATCCTGCAGCACAGTGCTGACGAAATACATCGGGTGTTCGATGAGGGCTGACGCGGTGTCTGGGCTTGTGTCTTGCGGGAGTTGAGACGCCTTGTGAGGTGACGGGGCTTCTAACGCCTGATTGTTTGCGGGAGTTTTGGCAGCGTTGTTCTGCTGGGCTTGGTCTTCCGTTGGCGCTGCCACGGCTCCTGCGGTGCCTTCCTGATCCTGTATTGCTTCAGTTGTAGCCCGGTGCAGCGCACCCTTGGTTTTGTGTCCCTCCCAAACCGCCACCGGTGTTACGCTGGCGGAGTACGGGGTAGCAGTGAGGTAGAGTACTAGGGGCTCGAGGGGTCATGGCGCTACCATCACCGGAGGGCTGGTCAGGTATCTCTTGAGGTCTTGAAAAGCTCAGTCGGCCTCCTGGGTCCACTCTAATGGGCCCTTCTTCGTCATTAGCTTGAAGAAGGGTATGGCACGTTCCCCTAGCTTGGAGATGAAGCGCCCCAACACAGTTACCCGGCCAGCCAGCTTCTGCATATCCCTAAGGGTCCGCGGTGGGCTCATGTACTCGATGGCCTTTATCTTCTCTGGATTCGCCTCGATCCCTCTGTGGGACACGAGGAAGCCCAGCAGCTTGCCGGAAGGGACGCCAAACACGCACTTCTCCGGGTTAAGCCGCAAGTTCACTTGGCACAGGCTCACGAAGGTCTCCTCCAGGTCTTGAATCAAGGTCCTTGCTTCCGAGACTTCACCACAATGTCGTTGATGTACGCCTCTGTGTTTCTCCCGAGCTGCCGCCCCAGGGCGATGTGCATTAGTCGCTGAAAGGTTGCGCACACGTTGCGCAATCCAAAAGGCATGCAGGTGTAGCAGTACACCCCACACGGGGTCAGGAAGGCTGTCTTCTCCACATCTTCTACCGCCATCTTGATCTGGTGATATCCCGAGAATGCATCCAGGAAGCACAGCAGGTCGCACTCGGCGGTGGAGTCGACAATCTGATCGATGCGTGGGAGTGGGAACGGATCTTCAGGGCAAGCCTTGTTAACGTTGGTGAAGTCGACGCACATACGTTCCTTCCCGCCTTTCTTCGGTACTACGAACGGGTTCACCAGCCATTCAGGATACCGAACCTCGCGAATGGCACCCGCCACCTCCAGCTTGCGGGTCTCTTGGACGATGAAGGCCTGCTTCTCAGTGGACTGTCGTCTCGCCCGCTGCTTCACGGGGCGTACATTGGGGCATACCCTTAGATGATGTTGAATCACTTCCCTCGGGACTCCTACCAGCTCATTGGGCTCCCACGTGAATATATCCTTGTTTGCGCGCAAGAACTTCACCAATGCTCCCTCTTGACCTTGGTCGAGGCCGGCACCTATGGTAAAGGTCGCTCTTGGAGGCCCGTCCTCATTGACTGGCACCTACTTGGTTTCCGCCTTGTCTTGTGTGAACAACTACTTCTTCTTGGTCGGTATGGCTCTCTTGGGCTCGGAGGTGCCCGCGTCAGCAGGCTGCACCGTCGCGGCGGTTTTGAGGACGAGCTTGAGCGCCGCCAGGGCCTCCTTGGCATCCCCTTTAACAGAGAGGACGCCCTTGCTCCCAGGCATCTTCATGAGGTTGTAGGCCAGATGAGTCGCTGCCATGAACTGGGACAGAGCCGGGTACCCGAGAATGGCGTTGTACGGGAGGCCGATGCGGGCGATGTCGAAGTTAATCAGCTCAATACGGTAGTTGTCGCGCGTGCCGAAGGTGACGGGAAGGCGGATCTGTCCCAGAGAGCAGGCAGTGCCGCCACCAACTCCTGAGAAAGGCATGCTCAAGCTGAGCCGCTCGAGTGGCACGTGAAGAAGGCTGAAGGCCTCCATGAAAAGCAAATTGAGGCCGGCACCACCGTCGATGAGGGTCTTGGTAACAGCCACATTGTAGATGGTGGGCGTGCAGAGCATTGGGAGCACGCCCGAGCCGACGGTGGAGTCGGGGTGGTCCTCTGAGCTGAAGGTGAGGTCGGCCTCCGACGCAGCCCAGCCCGGCGGAGCCCCCAGGCGCTTGGAAGCGGCACCGATCTGGTGGAGGAATGGCTTGACGTGGTGATACGTCCATTTTGCATCATGCTTTTATATCGATATTTATTGCATTATGGTCTGTTATTACACATTATGTCACAATACTTATGCCTATTCTCTCTTATTTTACAACGTTTACATAAAGAGGGAGAATGCCGGCAGCTGGGATTCTGGGCTGGAAAAGGAGAAAATATTAGAGACCTATTCTGCACGGCTCCAAAAGTCCTGAAACTTCACGAAAGTTATTTTCAGAATATACAAAAAATGCTGAGCGCGAGTATCGGAGGGGGGCCACTCACCAGCCACAAGGGTGGGGGCGCGCTCTACCCCCCTAGGCGCACCCCCTGCCTCGTGGGCCCCCTGGTGGCCCTTCGATGCCCATCTTATGCTATATGGAGTCTTTCGTGGAGAAAAAATCATAAGAAAGCTTTCGGGATGAGACTCTGCCGCCACGAGGTAGAACCTTGGCTGAACCAATCTAGGGCTCCGACAGAGCTGTTCTGCCGAGGAAACTTCGCTCCGGGAGGGGGAAATCATCACCATCATCATCACCAACACTCCTCTCATCGGGAGGGGGCCAATCTCCATCAACATCTTCACCAGCACCATCTCCTCTCAAACCCTAGTCATCTCTTGTATCCAATTCTTGTCTCGAAGTCTGGGATTGGTACATGTAGGTTACTAGTAGTGTTGATTACTCCTTGTAGTTGATGCTAGTTGGTTTATTTGGTGGAAGATCATATGTTCAGATCCTATGTGCATATTAATACCCCTCTAATTATGAACATGAATATGGTTTGTGAGTACTTACGTTTGTTCCTGAGGACATGGGAGAAGTCTTGCTATTAGTAGTCATGTGAATTTGGTATTCGTTCGATATTTTGATGAGATGTATGTTGTCTCTCCTCTAGTGGTGTTATGTGAACGTCGACTACATGACACGTCACCATTATTTGGGCCTAGAGGAAGGCATTGGGAAGTAATAAGTAGATGATGGGTTGCTAGAGTGACAGAAGCTTAAACCCTAGTTTATGCTTTGCTTCGTAAGGGGCTGATTTGGATCCATATGTTTCATGATATGGTTAGGTTTACCTTAATACTTTTGTTGTAGTTGCGGATGCTTGCAATAGAGGTTAATCATAAGTGGGATGTTTGTCCAAGTAAGGGCAGCATCCAAGCACTGGTCCACCCACATATCAAATTATCAAAGTCCCGAACGTGAATCATATGAACGTGATGAAAACTAGCTTGATGATAATTCCCATGTGTCCTCGGGAGCGCTTTTCTCTATATAAGAGTTTGTCCAGGCTTGTCCTTTGCTACAAAAAGGATCGGGCCATCTTTGTATGCCTTATTTACTTTTATTACTTGCTACTCATTACCAATTACCTTATCATAAAACTATCTGTTACCGATAATTTCAGTGCTTGCAGAGAATACCTTGCTGCAAACCACTTATCATTTCCTTTTGATCCTCGTTGGGTTCAACACTCTTACTTATCGAAAGGACTACGATAGATCCCCTATACTTGTGGGTCATCAAGACTTTTTTCTGGCGTCGTTGCCGGGGAGTGAAGCGCCTTTGGTAGGTGGAATTTGGTAAGGAAAAATTTATATAGTGTGCTGAAATTTATTGTCACTTGTTACTATGGAAAGTAATCCTCTAAGGGGCTTGTTCGGGGTATCTTCACCCCGACCAGTAGAGCAAAGAGTTGCTCCTCAACCTACTCAACCTACTGAACCTACCAAAAATGAAAATGTCTACTTTGAAATTCCTTCGGGTATGATAGAAAAACTGCTAGCTAATCCTTTTGCAGGAGATGGAACATTACATCCTGATGAGCACCTAATATATGTGGATCAAGTTTGTGGATTATTTAAGCTTGCAGGTATGCTCGATGATGTTATCAAGAAGAAGGTCTTCCCTTTATCTTTGGAGGGAGATGCATTGACATGGTATAGGCTATGTGATGATATGGGATCATGGAACTACAAACCATTGAAATTGCAATTTCATCAGAAGTTTTATCCTATGCATCTTGTTCATCATGATCGTAATTATATATATAATTTTTGGCCTCGCGAAGGAGAAAGCATCGCTCAAGCTTGGGGGGCTTAAATCAATGTTATATTCATGCCCCAATCATGAGCTCTCAAGAGAAATGATTATTCAAAAAATTTATGCTCGGCTTTCTGATAACAATCGCACCATGCTCGATACTTCTTGTGCTGGCTCTTTTATGATGAAGACTATTGAATTCAAATGGGATTTATTGGAAAGAATTAAACGCAACTCTGAAGATTGGGATCTCGACGAAGGTAAGGAGTCAGGTATGACACCTAAGTTTGATTGTGTTAAATCTTTTATGGATACCGATGTTTTCCGTAAATTTAGCACTAAATATGGACTTGACTCTGAGATAGTAGCTTCTTTCTGTGAATCTTTTGCTACTCATGTTGATCTCCCTAAGGAGAAGTGGTTTAAATATCATCCTCCCATAGAAGTAAAAGTAGTTGCACCTATTAAAGTTGAAGAAAAGACTATCACTTATAATGATCCTATTGTTCCTACTGCTTATGTTGAGAAACCACCTTTTCCTGTTAGGATAAAAGATCATGCTAAAGCTTCAACTGTGGTTCGTAAAAGCAATATTAGAACCTATACACCTCCTGAGCAAGTTAAAGTTGAACCTAATATTGCTATTGTTAAGGATCTCTTGGCTGATAATATTGATGGGCATGTTATTTATTTCTATGATGAAACTGCTAGAATTGCTAAACCTTGTGCTAAAGATAAACATAGACCTGTGGTAGGCATGCCTGTTATTTCTGTTAAAATAGGAGATCATTGTTATCATGGCTTGTGTGATATGGGTGCTAGTGCTAGTGCAATACCTATTGACTTATACAAAGAAATTATGCATGATATTGCACCTGCTAAGTTAGAAGATATTGATTTCACAATTAAACTTGCCAATAGAGATACTATTTCACCAATGGGGATTGTTAGAGATGTTGAAGTCTTGTGTGGGAAGACTAAATATCCTGCTGATTTTCTTGTTCTTGGTTCCCCACAAGATAGCTTTTGTCCCATTATATTTGGTAGACCTTAAACACTGTTAATGCTAGGATAGACTGCAAAAAGGATGTTGTTACTATTGGTTTAGGTGATATGTCTCCTGAGTTCAACTTTTCTAAATTTCGTAGACAACACCGTGAAGAGGAATTGCCTAGTAAATATGAAATTATTGGTCTTGCTTCTATTGTCGTACCTCCTAGTGATCCTTTAGAACAATATTTGCTTGACCATGAAAATGATATGTTTATGAATGAAAGAAGGGAAATAGATGAGGTGTTCTTTAAACAGGGACCTATTCTGAAACACAACTTACCTGTTGAAATCTTAGGGGATCCTCCTCCACCCAAGGGTGATCCCGTGTTTGAGCTTAAACCATTGCCTGATACTCTTAAATATGCTTATCTTGATGAAAAGAAAATATATCTTGTTATTATTAGTGCTAACCTTTCAGAGAAGTAGGAAGAAAAATTATTGAAAACTCTGAAGAAGCACTGTGCTGCTATTGGATATATTCTTGATGATCTTAAGGGCATTAGTCCCACTCTATGTCAACACAAAATAAATTTGGAAAAAGATGCCAAACCAGTTATTGATCACCAACGACGACTGAATACTAAGATGAAAGAAGTGGTAAAAAAAGAAATACTAAAGCTCCTTGAGGCAGGTATAATTTATCCTGTTGCTGATAGTCAGTGGGTAAGTCCTGTCCATTGTGTTCCTAATAAGGGAGGTATTACTATCGTTCCTAATGATAAAGATGAATTGATTCCACAAAGAATTATTACAGGTTATAGGATGGTAATTGATTTCCGCAAATTAAAAAGGCTACTAAAAAGATCATTACCCCTTACCTTTTATTGATCAAATGTTAGAAATATTATCCAAACATACACATTTTTGCTTTCTAGATGGTTATTCTGGTTTCTCTCAAATACATGTATCAGCTGATGACCAATCTAAGACCACTTTTACTTGCCCTTTCGGTACTTTTGCTTATAGACGTATGCCTTTTGGTTTATGTAATGGCACCTGCTACCTTTCAAAGATGCATGGTGGCTATATTTTCTGATTTTTGTGAAAAGATATGTGAGGTATTCATGGATGATTTCTCCGTTTATGGATCCTCTTTTGATGGTTGCTTAAGCAACCTTGATCGAGTTTTGCAGAGACGTGAAGAAACTAACCTTGTCTTGAATTGGGAGAAATGACACTTTATGGTTAATGAAGGTATTGTCTTGGGGCACAAAATTTCTGAAAGAGGCATTGAAGTTGATAAAGCTAAAGTTGATGCTATTGAAAAGATGTCGTGTCCCAAGGACATCAAAGGTATAAGAAGTTTCCTTGGTCATGTCAGCTTTTATAGGAGGTTCATTAAGGACTTATAAAAAAATTCTCAGCCTCTGACTAATTTATTACAAAAAGATATACCATTCGTCTTTGATGATGATTGTGTAGAAGCATTTGAAACACTTAAGAAAGCTTTGATCTCTGCACCTATTGTTCAGCCACCTGATTGGAATTTACCTTTTGAAATTATGTGTGATGCTAGTGATTATGTTGTAGGTGTTGTTCTAGGGAAAAGAGTTGATAAGAAACTAAATGTTATTCAATATGCTAGTGAAACTCTAGACAATGCCCACAGAAATTATGCTACTACTGAAAAAGAATTCTTAGCAGTTGTATTTGCTTGTGATAAGTCCAGACCTTATATTGTTGATTCTAAAGTAACTATTCACACGGATCATGCTGCTATTAAATATCTTATGGAAAAGAAATATGCTAAACCTAGACTTATTAGATGGGTTCTCTTGCTACAATAATTTGATTTGCATATTATTGATAGAAAGGGAACCGAGAACCCCGTTGCAGATAACTTGTCTAGGTTGGAAAATGTTGTTGATGACCCACTACCTATTGATGATAGCTTTCCTGATGAACAACTAAATGTCATAAATGCTTCTCATACTGCTCCATGGTATGTTGATTATGCTAATTATATTGTTGCTAAATTTGTACCACCTAGTTTCACATACCAGCAAAAGAAAAAGTTCTTCTATGATTTGAGACATTACTTTTGGGATGACCCACATCTTTATAAAGAAGGAGTAGATGGTGTTATTAGACGTTGTGTACATGAGCATGAACAAGAACAAATCCTACGCAAGTGTCACTCCGAAGCTTATGGAGGACACCACGCTGGAGATAGAACTGCACATAAGGTATTGCAATCCGGTTTTTATTGGCCTACTCTCTTCAAGGATGCCCGTAAGTTTGTCTTGTCTTGTGATGAATGTCAAAGAATTGGTAATATTAGTAGACGTCAAGAAATGCCTATGAATTATTCACTTGTTATTGAACCATTTGATGTTTGGGGCTTTGATTATATGGGACCTTTTCCTGCCTCTAATGGATATACACATATTTTAGTTGCTGTTGATTACGTTACTAAGTGGGTAGAAGCTATTCCAACTAGTAGTGCTGATCATAACACCTCTATTAAGATGCTTAAAGAAGTTATTTTTCTGAGGTTTGGAGTCCCTAGATATTTAATGACTGATGGTGGTTCACATTTTATTCATGGTGCTTTCCGTAAAATGCTTGCTAAGTATGATGTTAATCATAGAATTGCATCTCCTTATCACCCACAGTCTAGTGGTCAAGTAGAATTGAGTAATAGAGAACTCAAATTAATTTTGCAAAAGACTGTTAATAGATCTAGAAAGAATTGGTCCAAGAAACTTGATGATGCATTATGGGCCTATAGAACTGCATATAAAAATCCTATGGGTATGTCTCCATATAAAATGGTTTATGGTAAAGCATGTCACTTACCTCTCGAACTAGAACATAACACTTATTGGCCTATTAAAGAGCTCAATTATGATTTCACACTTGCCGGTGAGAAAAGGTTATTTGACATTAGCTCACTTGATGAATGGAGAACCCAAGCCTATGAGAATGCCAATTTGTTTAAAGAAAAAGTTAAAAGATGGCATGACAAAAGGATACAAAAGCGTGAGTTTAATGTAGGTGATTACGTATTGCTATACAACTCTCGTTTGAGATTTTTTTTGCAGGAAAACTTCTCTCTAAATGGGAAGGTCCTTACGTTATCGAGGGGGTCTATCGTTCCGGTGCCATAAAAATCAACAACTTCGAAGGCACGAATCCGAAGGTGGTGAATGGTCAAAGAATCAAACATTATATCTCAGGTAATCCTATAAATGTTGAAACCAATGTTATTGAAACCGTAACCCCGGAGGAATACATAAGGGACACTTTCCGTAACGTTTCAGACTCCGAAAAGGAATAGGTATGTGGTACGGTAAGTAAACCGACTCTAAAATAGTTCTAATGGCAATTTTTCTCCGTTTTGGAATATTTAGAAAAATAGAAAAATAAGAAGCAGTCCATGAAGGACACGAGGGCTCCAGAGGGTGGAGGGCGCGCCCTACCCCTTGGGCGCCCCCCCCCTCCCCTACCTCGTGGGCACCTCGTGCGCTCTCCGGACTACGTTTTCTTACACGCTATGTATTTTGGTTGATAAAAATTCATTATATAATCTCCTGGAGGTTTTGACTCTTGTATCACGCAATTGCCCTCTGTTCTTGTTTCGAGTTGTTTTCTGTCAGGATTGTCAAGGCCAGGCATCATGCCGCCCCCCTCCTCCAACAATGGTGACAACGATGCTTGGTTAATGAAGATAGAGCTGAAGAGGGAAGAACCCATGGAGATCAACAAGGATGAAGGGATCAAGAAGGCCATGGAGGACCAAGTTCCGGCAATAGAAGACATCCTTCAACTTGATCACAATCTTCTTACCCCGACTGAGATCGAAGCTTTCAAGATGATTGAGTTAGCTCGTATACAAAACAAGTATCTCACACGTGAAAATATTTTGTTGAAGGAGCATATAGTTGCTCTCAAGGGCATTATCCGCAAGTTGGAGGATCTCTTACGCTCGATGTGCGACTACCCATCATCACCACCATCTTCTTCACCAACAAAAGATATATAATCACATGGGTATGGGCACTCCCCTTGGCAACTGCCAAGCTTGGGGGAGGTCCCCCGGTATCGTATCACCATCACCTTCATCTTTACCATTTTTCTTAGGTCGATCCTTTTGATAATATTTTGATCTACTAGAATAAAAGTTTTTCGTATGATCTAGTTTTGAGTTTTGCTTTATGATCCCTCTATGTAATCGAGTCCGTGAGCTATATAATAAAGATTAGTGTTGAGTCAAGGGCTTGATGATTTTGCTATGATCTTGAGGGAATAAAATAAAAAGAGAAAGAATAAAAAGAAATAAAAGAGATCATATGGATCTTATGGAGAGTAATGAGCTCACATATAAAGAGTATGATGATTAAAAGTTGTTGAGAGTTGACAAACATAGTTTTGGTCATCGTTGCAATTAATAGAAAGTAATAAAGAAAGAGAGGTCTTCACATATAAATATACTATCTTGGACATCTTTTATGATTGTGAGCACTCATTAAAATATGATATGCTAAAGAGTTGACGTTGGACAAGGAAGTCGACGTAATGGGTTATGTTTTCTTACATCTAAGATAAATTATATTGCCATGGATCATCCAACATGGTTGAGCTTGCCTTTCCCCCTCATGCTAGCCAAATTCTTTGCACCAAGTAGAGATACTACTTGTGCTTCCAAATACCCTTAAACCCAGTTTTGCCATGAGAGTCCACCATATCTACCTATGGATTGAGTAAGATCCTTCAAGTAAGTTGTCATCGGTGCAAGCAATAAAAATTGCTCTCTAAATATGTATGACTTATTAGTGTGGGAGAAAATAAGCTTTATACGATCTTGTGATGTGGAAGAAATAAAAGCGACGGACTGCATAATAAAGGTCCATATCACAAGTGGCAATATAAAGTGACGTTCTTTCGCATTAAGATTTTGTGCATCCAACCATAAAAGCGCATGACAACCTCTGCTTCCCTCTGCGAAGGGCCTATCTTTTACTTTTATCTCCTACCTTACATAAGAGTCATGGTGATCTTCACCTTTCCTTTTTACATTTTATCTTTTGGCAAGCACAATATGTTGGAAAGATCCTGGTATATATGGCTAATTGGATGTGAGTTTTCATGAACTATTATTGTTGACATTACCCTTGAGGTAAAACGTTGGGAGGCAAAACTATAAGCCCCTATCTTTCTCTGTGTCCGATTAAAACTCCATACCCATAAGTATTGCATGAGTGTTAGCAATTGTGAAATATTAAATGATAGTTGAGTATGTGGACTTGCTGAAAAGCTCTTATATTGACTCTTTCCTATGTTATGATAAATTGCAATTGCTTCAATGACTGAGATTATAGTTTGTTAGTTTTCAATGAAGTTTATGATTCATACTTGAAATTGTGATTGAATTGTTACTCTAGCATAAGAGATCATATGACAATAATTATATAAGTTGTTGTTCTAAGAATGATCATGATGCCCTCATGTCCGTATTTTATTTTTATCGACACCTCTATCTCTAAACATGTGGACATATTTTTCGATTTCGGCTTTCGCTTGAGGACAAGCGAGGTCTAAGCTTGGGGGAGTTGATACGTCCATTTTGCATCATGATTTTATATTGATATTTATTGCATTATGGGTTGTTATTACACATTATGTCACAATACTTATGCATGTTCTCTCTTATTTTACAAGGTTTACATAAAGAGGGAGAATGCCGATAGCTGGGATTCTGGGCTGGAAAAGGAGCAAATATTAGAGACCTATTCTGCACGGCTCCAAAAGTCCTGAAACTTCATGGAAGTTATTTTCATAATATATAAAAAATACTGAGCGCAAGAAGTACCAGAGGGGGTCACTCACCAGCCACGAGGGTGGGGGCGCGCCCTACCCCCTAGGCGCGGCCCCTGCCTTGTGGGCCCCCTGGTGGCCCTCCGATGCCCATCTTCTGCTATATGGAGTCTTTCGTGGAGAAAAAAATCATAAGCAAGCTTTCGGGATGAGACTCCGCCGCCATGAGGCGGAACCTTGGCGGAACCAATCTAGGGCTTCGGCGGAGCTGTTCTGCCGGGGAAACTTCCCTCGGGGAGGGGGAAATCATCACCATCGTCATCACCAACGCTCCTCTCATCGGGAGGGGGCCAATCTCCATCAACATCTTCACCAGCACCATCACCTCTCAAACCCTAG
Organism: Triticum aestivum; assembly: GCF_018294505.1. Lineage (NCBI taxonomy): Eukaryota > Viridiplantae > Streptophyta > Magnoliopsida > Poales > Poaceae > Triticum > Triticum aestivum. The sequence goes on along the minus strand of NC_057797.1, from coordinate 242,796,001 downwards.
TTCATCTCTTGTATCCAATTCTTGTCTCTAAGTCTGGGATTGGTACATGTAGGTTACTAGTAGTGTTGATTACTCCTTGTAGTTGATGCTAGTTGATTTATTTGGTGGAAGATCATATGTTCAGATCCTATATGCATATTAATACCCCTCTGATTATGAACATGAATATGCTTTGTGAGTAGTTACATTTGTTCCCGAGGACATGGGAGAAGTCTTGCTATTAGTAGTCATGTGAATTTGGTATTCGTTCGATATTTTGATGAGATGTATGTTGTATCTCCTCTAGTGGTGTTATGTGAACGTCGACTACATGACACTTCACCATTATTAGGGCCTAGAGGAAGGCATTGGGAAGTAATAAGTAGATGATGGGTTGCTAGAGTGACAGAAGCTTAAACCCTAGTTTATGCGTTGCTTCGTAAGGGGCTGATTTGGATCCATATGTTTCATGCTATGGTTAGGTTTACCTTAATACTTTTGTTGTAGTTGCGGATGCTTGCAATAGAGGTTAATCATAAGTGGGATGCTTGTCCAGGTAAGGGCAGCACCCAAGCACTGGTCCACCCACATATCAAATTATCAAAGTACCGAACGCGAATCATATGAACGTGATGAAAACTAGCTTGACGATAATTCCCATGTGTCCTCAGGAGCTCTTTTCTCTATATAAGAGTTTGTCCAGGCTTGTCCTTTGCTACAAAAAGGATTGGGCCACCTTGCTGCACTTTATTTACTTTTGTTACTTGTTGCTCGTTACAAATTATCTTATCACAAAACTATCTGTTACCGATAATTTCAGTGCTTGTAGAGAATACCTTGCTGAAAACCGCTTATCATTTCCTTCTGCTCCTCGTTGGGTTCGACACTCTTACTTATCGAAAGGACTATGATAGATCCCCTATACTTGTGGGTCATCATGTGGCGATCTGAAGGCGGTGCTTGGGAGCCGCCCAGCAGGGCCGCAACTGCGTGGTGCGCCGGTACCGCGTAGCGAGCAGTGAAGAGGTAGCAGAGTTCCCCCAAGATGCCACAGTGGATCCGGGGAGGTTAAGTAGCCAGGCGCGTGGCTCGCCGGCGAGGGCCAATGGAAGCCAGTTGGCCATGACCTTGTCATCACCCCGGCCTCGAGGACGGCCTCCTCGTATGCCAACAGGAAAGCCGTCGGGTCTGTCGCGCCGTCATAGCACGGCGGCATCTCCAGCCTGAATTTGGGTGGCCATCGCACCTGCCGCAGGGCGGGGGCCAAGGCCCAGAGCCCCATGGCCCCGTTGTTGGCCCCGGCCATTGGAGTTGGTGGCGGGGCACCTGCCATGGGGGCGAAGTGCGGTGGCATGGAGCGTAAGCTGGTGGAGAGGAGCTACGGCGCACCCCTACCTGGCGCGCCAAATGTCGGATCTGGGGTTCCGGCAGACCCTTAAGGTTCGAACACTGGGGTGCGCGTGAAGTTCCTTCCCTTCTACCGATCTACGCCCTAGCTCGCTAAGGTCTCGCGGACGAACTCAACGCACTCGCAACACAAAGACACAGGATTTATACTGGTTCGGGCCACTGTTGTGGTGTAACACCTATCGGTGTCAAAACCGGCGGATCTCGGGTAGGGGGTCCCAAACTGTGCGTCTAAGGCGGATGGTAACATGAGGTAGGGGACATGATGTTTACCCAGGTTTGGGCCCTCTTGATGGAGGTAATACCCTACGTCCTACTTGATTGTTCTTAATGATATGAGTATTACAAGAGTTGATCTACCACGAGATCATAGAGGCTAAACCCTAGAAGCTAGCCTATGGTATGATTGTATGTTTTCCTATGGACTAAACCCTCCAGTTTATATAGACACCGGAGGGGGCTAGGGTTACACAGAGTCGGTTACAAGGGAGGAGATCTACACATCCGTATTGCCTAACTTGCCTTCCACGCCAAGGAGAGTCCCATCCGGACACGGGACGAAGTCTTCAATCTTGTATCTTCATAGTCCAACAGTCCGGCCAAGGGATATAGTCCGGCTGTCCGGAGACCCCCTAATCCAGGACTCCCTCAGTAGCCCCTGAACCAGGCTTCAATGACGATGAGTCCGGCGCGCGGTATTGTTTTCGGCATTGCAAGGCGGGTTCTTCTCTAAATCCTGAATACCTTACATAGAGTACGGCGCTAGGCATAGAATCTTTGGAGTCTGGCTGCTTTCCATGGGTTTGGCTTGAGTGAATTATCTGATGCATCCCGCAGACGGTATGCTCCGCCGGTCAGAACTTGATCAATAATGAAAGGACCTTCCCATTTGGGCTTAAGCTTCTTCTTTTTCTTCTCGGGCAGGCGTAGAACTAGTTCGCCAACGTTATAGGTTTTGGCCCATACTTCTCTGCTTTGATACCTTCGAGCCTGTTGTTGTTAAAATGCGGAACGGGCTTTTGCCACGTCGCGCTCCTCTTCCAGGGCGTCCAAACAGTCCTGCCGATCGAGCTCGGCCTCTTTTTCTTCGTACATGCGCACTCGAGGTGAGTCATGAATTATATCGCAAGGCAGAACCGCCTCTGCGTCGTACACCATGAAGAACAGTGTGTATCCGGTAGTGTGATTCGGCGTGGTCCGCAGCCCCCATAGTACTGAGTCGAGCTCCTCTATCCAGTGTGTGTTTGATTCCTTTAAGGACCGCACTAATATGGGTTTAATGCCGCTCATGATAAGACCGTTCGCTCGCTCGACTTGACCATTAGTTTACGGGTGATAGACAGAAGCATAATCGAGCTTGATGCCCATGTTGCTGCACCAAAGTTTCACCTCGTCGGCTGTAAAGGCCGTGCCGTTGTCAGTGATGATGCTGTGGAGGATGCCATAACGGTGTACGACCCCGGATATGAAGTCTATCACTGGTCCGGATTCAGCCGTTTTGACAGGTTTGGCTTCTATCCATTTGGTGAATTTATCCACCATGACCAGTAAGTATTTTTTTTCTTATGGGTTCCCCCTTTAAGGGGTCCGACCATATCAAGCCCCCAGACCGCAAAGGGCCAAGTAATGGGGATTGTTTGGAGAGCTGTAGGTGGCATATGGCTTTGGTTTGCAAAAAGCTGGCAACCGACGCAATGTTGGACCAGATGCTGCACATCTTCCTGGGTCGTCGGCCAATAGAAACCTATATGGAAGGCCTTGCTTACAAGGGCCCGGGCTGCAGCGTGATGCCCGCCGAGTCCGGCATGGATTTCTGCCAAAAGCTTTCGCCCTTCCTCTTCGGAGATGCACCTTTGAAGGACTCCGGTAGTGCTTTTCTTATAGAGCTCTCCCTCGTGGACCTTGTAGGCTTTAGATCGCCGCACTATGCAGCATGCCTCATTTTGGTCGTCGGGTAGTTCCTGCCTAGTTAGGTAGGCCAGGAATGGTTCTGTCCATGGGGCGATAACGACCATTATTACGTGGGTTGAAGGTGTTATTTCGATGGCAGAGCCTCCGATTGTGTTAGAGTGTTCGGTATCTGGTGTTGTGGCCGGGTTCGGACTATTGTTGCCGGTGTCCCCTTCCCATACCACGGATGGCTTAAACAGTTTTTCCAGGAAGATGTTAGGTGGGACAGGGTCGCGTTTAGCGCCGATACGGGTGAGGATGTCCGCCGCCTGGTTTTTTCCCGAGCCACATGGTGGAATTCAAGCCACTCGAACCGAGCTGACATTTTGAGGACGGCGTTGCAATATGCCTCCATTTTCGGATCCTTGGCATCGAAGTCTCCATTTATTTGGGATATTGCGAGGTTCGAGTCCCCACGCACCTCCAGGCATTGAATGCCCATGGAAACTGCCATTCGGAGACCGTGTAATAGGGCCTCGTATTCGGCTGCATTATTGGAGTCTGTGTATATGTAACGCCCCGAGACCGATGTGCCAGGTGTCGTCCAGTTATTCGCTGTTGTTTCCTTGTCATTGCTTGCGTGTCATGCATTGCATATCATGTCACCATGTGCATTTCGTTTGCATACATGTTCGTCTCATGCATCCGAGCATTTTCCCCGTTGTCCGTTTTGCAATCCGGCACTTCGTTCTCCTCCGGTGGTCATTTCTACCTTTCTTTCATGTGTGGGGATTAAACTTTTCCGAATTGGACCGAGACTTGCCAAGCGGCCTTGGTTTACTACCGGTAGACCGCCTGTCAAGTTTCGTATCATTTGGACTTTGTTTGATGCTCCAACGGTTAACCGAGGGACCGAAAAGGCCTCGTGTGTGTTGCAGCCCAACACCCCTCCAATTTGGCCCAAAACCCACCTAACCCTGCTCCATCATCTAGAGCGTTCGATCACGATCGCGTGGCCGAAAACCGCACCTCATTTGGACTCTCCTAGCTCCCTCTACCTATAAATATGTGTCTCCCTCCGAAATTCTCACGCAGATAAACCCAAACCTTCGTCCACCTCGCGCCGCCGGACAAATTCGTCCGCGCCGGACATGTCCGCCGCCTCAGCCACGTCGCCCGGACCAATCCCGGGGCGACACATCAGCGCCGCCGACTCCCTCCTCCAATCCCGCGGTGCCACGTTGCCCGCGCCGCGCCCCACCTCACCGCGCCTCCTCCCGCGGCCCCGCCGGACCCGAGGCAGGCCCGCCCGGGCCCGGATATGCCCGCCGCCACCAAGTCGTCCCGCGCCTCGTGCCCGTTGTCTTCTCCGCCTCCGGTCGCCAGCCGGATCGCCAGCGCCATCGCCTGCGGCGCGCCGCCCCGCCGCGTGTGCTGCTCGCTGGCCCCCCGCGGGACGCGTGCTCCGCCGCCGCCATGCAACGTTGCCGCGCCGCCCAAGCCGCTCGCCACCTCCTCCGACCGCGCCTCACCAGACTCCGGCGATCCCCGCCGCCCTGGCCGAGCGCCACCGCCTCCTCGACGCCGCCTCGGCTCCCGTGCGCCTCCGGCGACCTCGCCGGACCCGGCCGCCGCCCCGTCCCAGATCCGGCCGGGTGGGATGAGATCCACCCGGCCCGCCAACCAAACACGCCGCCCGAGCCCGGATCTCCTCGTCCCGCATCACCCCGTCCAGTTTTCAGAGGGTATAATTTTCACTAAGTCCCCAGATCCCAGATTCAAGGGCTCATGTTCGCGGCTCTGTAACTTTGCATCCGTAGCACCGATTCATGCATATAGCATATCAAAATGTTCATTTCAGAGAGTACATCATTTCATTCCATTGCATCATTTTAATTTGAGCTCATCTTGATACCCGAAATGCTGTTAGAAGAGGGCTACTTGAGTTAATTGTCAGATCTGTTACTCCGTTTAGCACTTTTGTCATTTTTGCCATGATTAATGTGTGCATGCTATGCCCGTGAGTTCTTCATGTGTTTTGTTAAGGGTTATGTCATCTTTCCAAAGGTGCAACCCATGTATTTTTAGGATGTATGTGGTGACTTGTGCAAGCTTGCAAAGTGGTGCACTTGCTAATTCTGTTTTCAGGGAGTTAGTGATTTCACTAAGTCCTGGGATTGTTTATCTCATGATGCCATATGTTCATGTTATTTCCTAGTGATCCCTGCCTCTTTTGAGGATGATTAGTAAAGGAGTTTTGTTAATATTGTAGTGCTCTATCCATCCATGTATTTGTTTGCATATATGGAGAACCCTAGCTTGAGTCAATCAAGCTCTACTTTTGCTTCGTTGCGAATCTGGGCAGATCGTCAACTTGTTTGCGATTTTGCCGATGTTATTGTAGTTGATCCGTGCATGCTATGCCATTGTTCTTGCCATGTCTAACTTGCATTTTGTGCCTTCTTAAGGGGTGTATGCTTGTATTGCCATGAATTGCACTGTAGTGAGTGCATCGAGCTCGTAAACATGCCATCGTGAGTTATGTTTCAGCATGTCCCAGTTTTCACTAAGTCTGAAAACTGATTATGGATTTGCTATGTTCGTGTGCTTGTTAGTATATTTTGTGATCCCTTTTGGCTCAAGGTCACTAAGGGACTTTTGTTAATCTTGTTGAGTAGCTCCATGCCATGTCTTTCTTTGTCATGTCCAGGTCCTGTAGCATGTTGTTTTGTTGCTCCGAAGAGGGCTATATGATCTGAAATTCCAGACAAGTGTTAATTTCACTAAGTCTGAGATCTGTTTTACCATTTGCATTTTTACCATGCTTGTTTGAACCTGTTAATGGATGATTTGGCCGTAGCTCAGTGCTAGACTTTTGTTAAACATCTTGAATGCTTCCCTGCCATGTATTTTGTTTCCAAGTTTGGGTGCTGTAGCATGTTCATTTCGTTGCATTTAGATGCCTACTTGCTGTAAATCGCAGACCGGGGTCATATTTGAATCGCTTGCCATTTCCAAACCGTAACTCCGATTCCGGCGTTCTTTATATCGTTTTCAAGTGATTTCATCTCATCATTCCAGTGGCACACTTGGTTTTCCAAGTTGAGGCCAGGTTCATGCATTTCCTGTCATATCTTGCATTTTGCATCCCGCATCGCATCCCGCATAGCATATCATCTTTGCATCGTGTTGTTTGAGTTTGCACGTGGTTGATTGTATCCTTGTTGCTTGTTTGTATTGTTTGGGTAGAGCCGGGAGATGAGTTCACTAACGAGGAGCCCATTGAGTTTGCTTTTGAGGATCCAGTCAACTCTGACAACTGTGCAGGCAAGATGATCATACCCTCGAAATCACTACTATCTTTATGCTAGTTTTGCTCGCTCTTTTGCTATGCCATTGCTACGATGCCTACCATTTGCTTGCAAGCCTCCCAAATTGCCATGTCAAACCTCTAACCCACCATTGTCCTAGCAAACCGTTGATTGGCTATGTTACCGCTTTGCTCAGCCCCTCTTATAGCGTTGCTAGTTGCAAGTGAAGATTGGAGGTCGTTCCTTGTTGGAACATCTCTTATTTACTTGTTGGGATATCATTATATTGCCATGTTATCTTAATGCATCTATATACTTGGTAAAGGGTGGAAGGCTTGGCCTCTCGACTAGTGTTTTGTTCCACTCTTGCCGCCCTAGTTTCCGTCATATCGGTGTTATGTTCCCGGATTTTGCGTTCCTTACGCGGTTGGGTTATAATGGGAACCCCTTGATATTTCGCCTTGATTAAAGCTTTTCCAGCAATGCCCAACATTGGTCTTAGCATTTGCCACCTAGCCTCTTTTTCCCTTGGGTTTCCGGAGCCCGAGGGTCATCTTATTTTAAACCCCCCCGGGCCAGTGCTCCTCTGAGTGTTGGTACAAACTAGAGTCCTGTGCAGCGCCCCCTCGGGGAAACTCGAGGTTTGGTTTTAGTTGTATGGAGCACTTATCTGAGTGTGCCCTGAGAAAGAGATATGTGCAGCTCCTATCGGGATTTGTCGGCACATTCGGGCGGTGTTGCTGGTCTTGTTTTAACCTGTCGAAGTGTCTTGAATTACCGAGATACCGAGTCTGATCGGAACATCTTGGGAGGAGGTCTATTCCTTCGTTGACCGTGAGAGCTTGTCATGGGCTAAGTTGGGACTCCCCTGTAGGGATTGAACTTTCGAAAGCCGTGCCCGCGGTTATGGGCAGATGGGAATTTGTTAATGTCCGGTTGTAGATAACTTGAACCTTAATTCAATTAAAATGAATCAACTGAGTGTGTTACCGTGATGGCCTCTTCTCGGCGGAGTCCGGGAAGTGGACACGGTGTTGGAGTAATGTTTGCGCAGGTTGTTCTCTAGTTTCTCGCTTGTGCTTTGCCCCCTCTTCTCGCTCTCTTTTGCCGATAAGTTAGCCACCATACTTGCTAGTCGCTTGCTGCAGCTCCACACATATTTTACCTTGCCATTCCTACAAGCTTAAATAGTCTTGATCGCGAGGGTGCGAGATTGCTGAGTCCCTGTGTCTCACAGATTACTATTACACCAGATGCAGGGCCTGATGATTCCGCTCCAAGAGACGCGTATGAGCTCAAGTGGGAGTTCGGCGAAGACTCTCAATGTTACTATGTTTCCTTTCCCGATGATCAGTAGTGGTGCCCAGTTGGGGGTGATTGGGACCGTGTCGCATGTTGGGTTCTCTTTTATTTTGGTGCCGTAGTCGGGCCATGAGTATTTGGATGATGTACTGTTATTTATGCACTTGATTGATGTGGCGAGTGTAAGCCAACTATGTTGTCTCCCTTTTTATTATCATATTACATGGGATGTTGTGAAGATTGCCTAACTTGCGACATATGCCTTCAATGCAATTATATCTCTAAGTCGTGCCTCGACACGTGGGAGCTATAGTCGCATCGAGGGTGTTACAAGTTGGTATCAGAGCCTTCCCCGACCTTAGGAGCCCCATTGCTTGATTGTTTTTAGTGGCCGAGTTGTGTCTAGAAAATGTTTTGAGTCTTTTAGGAATTATATATCGGAGAGTTTAGGAATTCTTTTTACTTCCTAGTCTCCTCATCGCTCTGGTAAGGCATCCTGACGTAGAGTTTTGACTCTTCTCTTCTCAAATTTCACTAAAAAAATTTAGGATCACGCGGGTATCTTGGAATCGTTCCGATGGTTTTATGATGAGAACATTGACTTGGTGCCTCCTGTCAGGGGTTTAGTGGTAGTGTCCCGGGGAGTTGAGCTCTGAGGTGTTGTCATCATAATTTTATCGTTGCAGTTCTGGAATACCTGAGTTTAGTATGCCGACATTGAAAATCTCTTTTATGTTGTTCGTTGGTGAGATAACTTCGACGCCACCCAGTACTGGGGCGGGAGTTCGGGAGTATCGCCATAACTTGTATAACGGATGTTTTTCGAAGGTTGAGGTAGATGGTTTCCGAAGGTTTCTTGGTTATGTGTTGAAGGATGGATACAGCTGGATGTAGGATTTGCTAGTTTGGGTGAGATATTATGCTTCCCCTGTATCCCCAACACCTGATTGCATAACCGGAAAGGTTCGGGAGTTTATAAGTGGGAATTCTAGTAGCTCTTAGGATATCTTTCCAACAGATGTATGATATGAAATTGGGGTTCGACGTCTAGTGGTCCGCCTATTCACGGTCGGTTTTACAGTGGTCTCGTTGTGTCTTAAAGAGTCCTTGGCTATGCCGACTCGGGGACGCTTCGTATGTCATGTGCACTGCCTTGTACATGATGGTGTTGTACGATCGAGCCCGTGTAGGCCCCACCACGAAAACTTCGGACAAAATCTCTATCATATGTTTGTTCCGGCTTATTCTGCAAGCCAATCCTTTGTTTTTGTTTTGAGTTGGGGTATTCGAGTTGCTTCAAAGTCAAATGTTGATCCCATACCTTTCCTAAGCGGTGTTCTCATACTTCGATGTGAATACTAATCTTTCTCGATCATCGAGTTTGTCATTTCAATTTCTTTTCACCGGCGTGTTTCTCTTCAAGTGGATCCAATCATTTCAACAACCGCAAGATCAAGTATCAGTTCTTCTCAATGGTGTTTGTTTCATCCGTCTCCAAGTCGCCTTTGTTTTTCCCGCCCACCCACCCTTTTTTCTTCAAGGACCCAGATTTCTTAATCACTATCCATTTTATTGATGGAAGTCTCTCCATTCTTTTTCCTTCATGTTTTTACCCGGTGTTCCTCATGAAGATGTTCTACTAGTTCGTCATTCTTCATTCTTTTCTTCTCCGGTGGATTCAATTCAAGCTTTCGGTGTTGATCATATCTTTTTCCTCGTTTCAAATACCCTATCATGCCGGTGCTCCTCATATTCTTTCACTTCTCGCTATTCATTTGTTCCGGTGCCCTGAAGATATCTCAGAAGGCTCGCCTTGTCATCCAAGATCTGTTCAACCTATTTTGAGGATGTTCCCTCATTCAAGTCATTTAATTCAACCGGTGCAATCTCCCTTCCAAATGATTCTACGGTGTTTCTTTTGAGTGGGCCCTAACCCACAGGTCTTTCCCAGGATCTTACCTGACTCTTCTTACTCTCCCGGAGTTATTCTCAAATCATTTCAAGTTTGACGTAAGAATAAATTGCCATCAGTCAAATGTCTTTCTCCAAGATCGGTTAAATTCTTTTCATTGTTGGTTCAACCTCTTCGTTTTGATTCTTCCGGAGTACCTAAATGATTCTTGGTGGTGTTTCTCATTGTCATTCTCATCTTTTGAAGACCGAAGAAGAGTTTCTCTTTAATCTTGCTCCATTCTCTTCAAGATTCGTGATTCTAGTTTGTTGCCATCCTCTCGTAATTGTTTTGATCATGAGAATTCTTTTCACCCATCCGGAACAATTCAAGATTCTTTTCAGTTTGTTTCTCCGGAGTCCATCATCTTAGAATTTATTCATTCTCAGCTTTCAGCTATGGTTCTCTAAATCTTACCGGTGTTTCGTTCAAGTGATCTCTTCATTCTCATGTATCTAAATTCTCTCAAGCATCTTCGTTTAATTACTAATTCTTCCCGGTGTGTCTTTATGTTTTAATCGTTCTTTTTAATTCTTACGGTGGTTCGTTCAAGATTCTTATTACCTTGTTATTATATCAATTCATTCGTGGTTTCAATTCTACCAGTGGTTCGTTGAAAACCTTCTCATGTTTGCGCTATATCTATCTTAATCCTTTATACAAGAATAAGTAGTGTGCCAAATCCATTGTTTGTCATCAATTTAATTGGTGAAGGACAAGCATAACATAATTCTTATTCTTGTTCATCCAAGTGATTAATTCTTTATTCCGGAGGCCCTTCAAATTCTCAGTTTCATTTGTTTCATCTTTTCTTTTCCCGGAGCTCCAACCTCTTTCACTTATATTATCTTGGGGATCTCTATATAAATCATTGCGAGGCTTCAATCTTATTCTTTTCATCATCCAATTATTTCGGATCATTCTTTTATTACCGGAGTTCTTCATGAAGGCTCGACGTGGTGAGTCATCAAGGATTTAATTCCTTCTCGAAGTGTTCATTGAGATTCTTTTCTAAGGAGCTCAAGCATTCTTCATCTTGGTACCCGGAGTGCAATTCTTTCTTTCGTATCTTTGAAGGTGGTATTATGTCATTCTTGATTATTTGAGTTCATGTTTCATGATTCACATGTTGTCAAGATTGAGATATCTTAAATCCATCAAGCTCGTCATGGGAGTTATCTTGGGTTATATTTCACCTAAAGCCTTCCCTAAGGATTGTTGCTATCTATGGTGCAAATAAATGGTCCAAGCTCTTCTTTATCCTCCCGGTGAAATATTTTTCTCGTCTCCTTGTTCTTATCAATTCAATTCTTTTTCCCGTGAGTGGCAGGTTGTCACCACATAATGTTTGAGTTGTATTCCATAAGACCATATCAAGATTACTCTTTTCATTGTTGTTTTTTACAACAATTGCGTTCGACCCTTCTCCTAAAGATGCCTTGTCAAGCTCTTTTGTGGCAGAAGTTGGCATTTTCTTCTCCATTCTCCTATTTCAATTATCTATATTCTATTCTTTTGTCCCGGAGGCATTGTGATGTTGCTCTCTTCAACCCATCTTCTTATTTTATCAGGTTCGTGTTCTTTTACTGCTTATCCTTTTAACCGAAGTGTTGTGTCCTCTTTTCGAGTATCCTCCCATCTTGTCAAGTTCAATTCCTTCCATTTACAGTCGGAATGCTGTCCAAATTGTATCATTCTTAATCCTTTTCTATCTTGTTTTAACCGGAGTGGCTTCAATATATATCTTTCCCTTCAACCTCAAGTTTTTTTTCGCAATGTTCTTTGTCCCTCTTTTCTAACGGAGTGTTTTCGACTTTGTTCACCTTCTTGTATTATTTTCTCGAATTTGTTCAATCTCTTCAAGGTTCTGGGTTTTCACTCGTTTGTCTAAGGAGCAACTTAGTTTTACCTCTTCTTTTTCTCTTCCGTTGTTCCTCCGGTGCCATTCTAGATCTCGGGACGAGATCCTCTCGTAGTGGTGGAGTGTTGTAACACCCCGAGACCGATGTGCCAGGTGTCGTCCAGTTATTCGCTGTTGTTGCCTTGTCATTGCTTGTGTGTCATGCATTGCATATCATGTCATCATGTGCATTTTGTTTGCATACATGTTCGTCTCATGCATCCGAGCATTTTCCTCGTTGTCCGTTTTGCAATCCGGCGCTTCGTTCTCCTCCGGTGGTCATTTCTACCTTTCTTTCATCTGTGGGGATTAAACTTTTCCGAATTAGACCGAGACTTGCCAAGCGGCCTTGGTTTACTACCGGTAGACCGCCTGTCAAGTTTCGTATCATTTGGACTTCGTTTGATGCTCCAACAGTTAACCGAGGGACCGAAAAGGCCTTGTGTGTGTTGCAGCCCAACACCCCTCCAATTTGGCCCAAAACCCACCTAACCCTGCTCCATCATCTAGAGCGTTCGATCACGATCGCGTGGCCGAAAACTGCACCTCATTTGGACTCTCCTAGCTCCCTCTACCTATAAATATGTGTCTCCCTCCGAAATTCTCGCGCAGATAAACCCTAACCTTCGTCCACCTCGCGCCGCCGGACAAATTCGTCTGCACCGGACATGTCCGCCGCCTCAGCCACGTCGCCCGGACCAATCCCGGGGCGACACATCAGCACCGCCAACTCCCTCCTCCAATCCCGCTGTGCCACGTTGCCCGCGCCACGCCCCACCTCACTGCGCCTCCTCCCGCGGCCCCGCCGGACCCGGATCTGCCCGCCGCCGCCAAGTCGTCCCGCGCCTCTCGCTCGTTGTCTTCTCCGCCTCCGGTCGCCGGCCGGACCGACAGCGCCGTCGCCTGCGGCGCGCCGCCCCGCCGCGTGTGC
>NC_057797.1:242656960-242782845 GCF_018294505.1 Triticum aestivum | reverse complement strand
AACGTCGCCGCGCCGCCCAAGCCGGTCGCCGCCTCCTCCGACCGCGCCTCACCGGACTCCGGCGATCCCCACCGCCCTAGCCGAGCGCCACCGCCTCCTCGACGCCGCCTCAGCTCCCATGCGCCTCCGGCGACCTCGCCGGACCCGGCCGCCGCCCCGTCCCAGATCCGGCCGGGTGGGATGAGATCCACCCGGCCCGCCAACCAAACACGCCGCCCGAGCCCGAATCTCCTCGTCCCGCATCACCCCGTCCAGTTTTCAGAGGGTATAATTTTCACTAAGTCCCCAGATCCCAGATTCATGTGCTCCTGTTCGCGGCTCCGTAACTTTGCATCCGTAGCTCTGATTCATGCATATAGCATATCAAAATGTTCAGCTCAGAGAGTACATCATTTCATTCCATGGCATCATTTTCATTTAAGCTCATCTTGATGGCCGAAATGCTGTTAGAAGAGGGCTACTTGAGTTAATTGTCAGATCTGTTACTCCGTTTAGCACTTTTGTCATTTTTGCCATGATTAATGTGTGCATGCTATGCCTGTGAGTTCTTCATATGTTTTGTTAAGGGTTTTGTCATCTTTCTAGAGGTGCAACCCATGTATTTTTAAGATGTATGTGGTGACTTGTGCAAGCTTGCAAAGTGGTGCACTTGCTAATTCTGTTTTCAGGGACTTAGTGATTTCACTAAGTCCTGGGATTGTTTATCTCATGATGCCATATGTTCATGTTATTTCCTAGTGATCCCTGCCTCTTTTCAGGATGATCATTAAAGGAGTTTTGTTAATATTGTAGTGCTCTATCCATCCATGTCTTTGTTTGCATATATGGAGCACCCTAGCTTGAGTCAATCGAGCTCTACTTTTGCTTCGTTGCGAATCTGGGCAGATCGTCAACTTGTTTGCGATTTTGCCGATGTTATTGTAGTTGATCCGTGCATGCTATGCCATTGTTCTTGCCATGTCTAGCTTGCATTTTGTCCCTTCTTAAGGGATGTATGCTTGTCTTGCCATGACTTGCACCGTAGTGAGTGCATCGAGCTCGTAAACATGCCTTCGTGAGTTATGTTTTAGCATGTCCCAGTTTTCACTAAGTCTGAAATCTGATTATGGATTTGCTATGTTCGTGTGCTTGTTAGTATATTTTGTGATCCCTTTTGGCTCAAGGTCACTAAGGGACTTTTGTTAATCTTGTTGAGTAGCTCCATGCCATGTCTTTCTTTGTCATGTCCAGGTCCTGTAGCATGTTATTTTGTTGCTCCAAAGAGGGCTATATGATCTGAAATTCCAGACAAGTGTTAATTTCACTAAGTCTGAGATCTGTTTTACCATTTGCATTTTTATCATGCTTGTTTGAACCTGTTAATGGATGATTTGGCCGTAGCTTAGTGCAAGAATTTTGTTAAGCATCTTGAATGCTTCCCTGCCATGTATTTTGTTTCCAAGTTTGGGTGCTGTAGCATGTTCATTTCGTTGCATTTAGATGCCTACTTGCTGTAAATCGCAGACCGGGGTCATATTTGAATCGCTTGCCATTTCCAAACCGTAACTCCGATTCCGGCGTTCTTTATATCGTTTTCAAGCGATTTCATCTCATCTTTCCAGTGGCACACTTGGTTTTCCAAGTTGAGGCCAGGTTCATGCATTTCCAGTCATATCTTGCATTTTGCATCCCGCATCGCATCCCGCATAGCATATCATCTTTGCATCGTGTTGTTTGAGTTTGCACGTGGTTGATTGTATCCTTGTTGCTTGTTTGTCTTGTTTGGGTAGAGCTGGGAGACGAGTTCGCTAACGAGGAGCCCGTTGATTTTGCTTTTGAGGATCCAGTCAACTCTGACAACTGTGCAGGCAAGATGATCATACCCTCGAAATCACTACTATCTTTGCTATGCTAGTTTTGCTCGCTCTTTTGCTATGCCATTGCTACGATGCCTACCATTTGCTTGCAAGCCTCCCAAATTTCCATGTCAAACCTCTAACCCACCATTGTCCTAGCAAACCGTTGATTGGCTATGTTACCGCTTTGCTCAGCCCCTCTTATAGCGTTGCTAGTTGCAAGTGAAGATTGGAGGCCGTTACTTGTTGGAACATCTCTTATTTACTTGTTGGGATATCATTATATTGCCATGTTATCTTAATGCATCTATATACTTGGTAAAGGGTGGAAGGCTCGGCCTCTCGCCTAGTGTTTTGTTCCACTCTTGCCGCCCTAGTTTCCGTCATATCGGTTTTATGTTCCCGGATTTTGCGTTCCTTACGCGGTTGGGTTATAATGGGAACCCCTTGATATTTCGCCTTGATTAAAGCTTTTCCAGCAATGCCCAACATTGGTCTTAGCATTTGCCACCTAGCCTCTTTTTCCCTTGGGTTTCCGGAGCCCGGGGTCATCTTATTTTAAACCCCCCCCCCCTCCCGGGCAAGTGCTCCTCTGAGTGTTGGTCCAAACTAGAGTCCTGTGCAGCGCCCCCTCGGGGAAACTCGAGGTTTGGTTTTAGTTGTATGGAGCGCTCATCTGAGTGTGCCCTGAGAAAGAGATATGTGCAGCTCCTATCGGGATTTGTCGGCATATTCGGGCGGTGTTGCTGGTCTTGTTTTAACCTGTCGAAGTGTCTTGAATTACCGAGATACCGAGTTTGATTGAAACGTCTTGGGAGGAGGTCTATTCCTTCATTGACCGTGAGAGCTTGTCATGGGCTAAGTTGGGACTCCCCTGCAGGGATTAAACTTTTGAAAGCCGTGCCCGCGGTTATGGGCAGATGGGAATTTTTTAATGTCCGGTTGTAGATAACTTGAACCTTAATTCAATTAAAATGAATCAACTGAGTGTGTTACCGTGATGGCCTCTTCTCGGCGGAGTCCGGGAAGTGGACACGGTGTTGGAGTAATGTTTGCGCAGGTTGTTCTCTAGTTTCTCGCTCGTGCTTTGCCCCCTCTTCTCGCTCTCTTTTGCCAATAAGTTAGCCACCATACTTGCTAGTCGCTTGTTGCAGCTCCACTCATATTTTACCTTGCCATTCCTACAAGCTTAAATAGTCTTGATCGCGAGGGTGCGAGATTGCTGAGTCCCTGTGGCTCACAGATTACTATTACACCAGATGCAGGGCCTGATGATTCCGCTCCAGGAGACGCGTATGAGCTCAAGTGGGAGTACGACGAAGACTCTCAACGTTACTATGTTTCCTTTCCCGATGATCAGTAGTGGTGCCCAGTTGGGGGTGATTGGGACCGTGTCGCATGTTGGGTTCTCTTTTATTTTGGCGCCGTAGTCGGGCCATGAGTGTTTGGATGATGTACTGTTATTTATGCACTTGATTGACGTGGCGAGTGTAAGCCAACTATGGTGTCTCCCTTTTTATTATCATATTACATGGGATGTTGTGAAGATTGCCTAACTTGCGACATATGCCTTCAATGCGATTATATCTCTAAGTCGTGCCTCGACACGTGGGAGCTATAGTCTCATCGAGGGTGTTACAGTATAGTATTTGGAGTACGTATTGCACTATATCTCCGCTGGGGGACGTCAGGACGACGCCAGCCCCCAAACCAGCCAGCATTTTAGAGCCGTCAAAGTGCATGATCCAATTGGAGTATGCGCCATACTCTTTAGGGAGTTCGGCTTCTGTCCATTAGGCTACGAAATCGGCCAGGACTTGCGACTTAATGGCTCGCCGTGGTTTATATGTTATGTCGAACGGGAGGAGCTCGATAGCCCATTTGGCAATCCGGCCCGTGGCATCGCGGTTGTTTATTATGTCGTTGAGTGGTACTTCGGAGGCCATCGTAATTGAACACTCTTGAAAGTAGTGTCATAGTTTCTGGGATGCCATGAATACCGCGTATGCTATCTTTTGATAATGTGGGTACCGTGATTTGCATGGAGTGAGGACGGTGGATACATAATATATCGGCTTTTGAAGTGGGAATTTATGCCCGTCCGTCTCTCGTTCGACAACGAGCACTGCTCTTACAACTTGATGAGTTGCCGCTATATATAATAGCATTGGTTCGCCGACATTTGGCGCGGCCAAGATTGGGTTGGTGGCCAGGATGGCTTTTATTTCTTCCAATCCGGTCGTGGTCGCGTCCGTCCACTCGAAGTGTTCGGTGCGCCGCAGAAGGCGATAAAGGGGGAGTGCTTTTTCTCCTAATCGGGAGATAAAGCGGCTTAAAGCCGCCACACATCCAGTTAACTTATGGATTTGCTTGAGGTCAGTTGGGATAGCCAACTACGACAGAGCCCGGATTTTGGCCGGATTTGCTTCAATTCCTCTGCTGGAGACGATAAAGCCCAGGAGCTTTCCGGCGGGTACGTCGAAAACGCATTTTTCCGGATTGAGCTTAATGTCGTATGTTCGGAGATTGTCGAATGTGAGCCTCAAGTCTTCTATTAAGGAGTCGACGTGTCTGGTTTTAACGACCACATCATCAACGTATGCCTCCACTGATTTGTCGATCTGCTTTTCCAGACATGTATGAATCATGCGCTGATACGTTGCGCCGGCGTTTTTGAGCCCAAAGGGCATTGTGTTAAAATAGAAGGGGTCGTATGGAGTGATGAATGCCGTTGCGGCTTGGTCAGACTTCGCCATTTTAATTTGGTGGTAAACGGAGTATGCGTCGAGGAAGCACAATGAGTCGTGTCCTGCGGTAGCATCGACAATTTGATCGATGTGAGGGAGGGGGAAGGGATCCTTTGGGCAAGCCTTATTAAGGTCCTTGAAGTCGACGCACAGGCGCCAGGATTTGTCCTTCTTTGGCACCATCACCAGGTTTGCTAGCCAGTCCGAATGCTTTATTTCTCTAATGAATCCGGCCTCCAGTAATTTGGCTAGCTCCTCTCCCATAGCTTGTCGCTTGGGTTCGGAGAAATGCCGAAGAGTCTGCTTGACCGGCTTGAATCCTTTTAGAATGTTAAGGCCACTGTTCAAGATATCTTCCGATATGCCGATAAATCGGCCGATTTATCGCTTACCGATGTCACACCGATAAGATAAATCGGCCGATAAATCCGCCGATATGGCGATAAATCGGCCGATATGCCGATAAACTGGCCGATTTACCCCTTATCATGGGTCAACCGATAAGTTCCGATAAGCGACATCCCCAACATTGGTTAAGGCTATGCTCGGCTAGCCTGCGTGGGATTCCTGGCATGTCTGAAGGATGCCACGCGAATATGTCCCAATTCTTGCGCAGGAACTCCCGTAGTGCGGCGTCTACTGCGGGGTTTAACTGTGCCCCAATGGATGCCATTTTTGTGGGGTCCGTTGGATGGACTTAGAATTTGACTATTTCATCCGCTAGTTTAAAGGAGGTGGACTTGGATCTTTTGTCTAGTATCACGTCGTCCATGTCCACTGTGGAGCGCAGCGCGGTTAACTCCTCCGCCACAAGGTCTTTAGATAATGCCTCGAGGGCCAGTGCGGCTGTTTTGTTCTCGACGCGGAGTGCTATGTCCAGATCACTAGCTAGAGTGATGATTCCATTGGGTCCGGGCATTTTCAGCTTCATGTACCCGTAATGGGGTATGGCTTGAAAAACCGTGAATGGCTCCTGCCCTAGAAGGGCGTGGTATCCGCTACTGAACGGAGCCACTTGGAATGTGATTTCTTCGGACCTATAATTTTCTGGAGTGCCGAATACCACATCTAGTGTGATTTTCCCAGCGCAACGTGCCTCCCGACTAGGGATGATTCCTCGGAAGGTCGTGCTGCTTTTCTCAATACGGTTGCTGTCTATTTCCATTTTTGAAGAGTCTCCTCATAAATGAGGTTTAATCCGCTGTCGCCGACCATGAGCACTTTAGTGAGCTAAAAGCCGTCCACAATTGGACTAAGGACCAAAGCGGCTGGTGCTCGGGTTGTTCGGAATTTAGGTTCGTCACTGGCATTGAAGGTGATAGCCGTGTTGCTCCACGGATTTATTGCTGCCACATGGCAGACTTCGGCAAGGCTGTGGAGTGCTCGCTTACACCTATTATTTGAGGCGAAGGTCTCGAAGACCGTCAATACCGTATTGTTATCCACGGGAGGGTGTTCTGAGGTATTTTGGATGGGGAGATCCTCACCGCTCTTGGCCACCTGCCGGAGTACCCAACATGCTCTAAGGTTGTGTGTCGATATGGTATCCGTTGTACTATGAATTTTGCAGGGCCCATTAAGCCATCCCTCCAATACGGTTCCATGCCCTGTAGTGGGATTTTGCTTCTTTGTAATTGAGTCGGGCGACTTATGGGAGTTCACCCTTTTAGTTCAGACTGGGGGTTTTGTCAGAGTTGGATTATCCCAAAATTGTGTTTGGGTTTTCCAGGCGCTTTCCACCGCACAGTATTTCCGTACTATGGCCGCCAAGTCAGCAAAGTGTGTTATGTCATGGCGACTTATGGCGTTGAGGATTCCCTTGTCCGTGCAGTTGTTGCGAAAGAACGAAATTGCGTCTTCCTCGCGACAGTCCTTGACCTTGTTCATTACAAGGAGGAATCTGGCCCAATAGTGATGTACTGTCTCTTGGGGCACTTGCCTAATGTGGGAAAGATCGTTGGTATCTGGGTGGGTAGGTGGATTTAAGTCCGGGCCTTGACCCAATCTGAGATCCCAGGGCAGGGGAGTTTCCGATCCTGGAAGTTCAGGCTCCGGGATGTTGCCCCGCGGGTTCAGTATGCAACCTGATTCTAGGTTCAGGGTTAGGGCGATGTCCTCTCATGAGTGGGTATCTGGCTCGGAGAGCTCGGGAATCCGGACATAGTTCGTCCTCAGGATAGAGGGAGAATCGCTGCATTGGTCCTCCAACACCGCTATCTGATGGGTGAACGGCGGAGAGTTAATCTCCCTTTGGTCGAGTTTAATCCCGATCTGATCATAGTCCGTAGCGACTCCCAGAGCGGCGCTGCGATCCAAGAGTTCGTTCAAAGAGGAAAGCTCCATTGCATCCATCTGCCCGGCGAATTTCGAGCCGATGTGGAGGCTATTTTCGATGACCCGAGAAGTCATCGTCGGCGCAGCGGCCGAGCGGGCGGTCATGACGAAGCCGCCTAGTCGGAGAGTTTGGCCTACAGCCAAGGCTCCCCCAGAGGTGATGTTGTCCTTGACAATGAGACGGGCCATACCCCCTTATAATGACGACACAGTGGAACTCTCAATGAAAGCACCAATGTCGGTGTCAAAACCGGCGGATCTCGGGTAGGGGCTCCCGAACTGTGTGTCTAAGGCGGATGGTAACATGAGGCAGGGGACACGATGTTTACCCAGGTTTGGGCCCTCTTGATGGAGGTAATACCCTACGTCCTGCTTGATTGTTCTTGATAATATGAGTATTACAAGAGTTGATCTACCAGGAGATCGTAGAGGCTAAACCCTAGAAGCTAGCCTATGGTATGATTGTATGTTTTCCTATGGACTAAACCCTCCAGTTCATATAGACACCGGAGGGGGCTAGGGTTACACAGAGTCGGTTACAAGGGAGGAGATCTACACATCCGTATTGCCTAGCTTTCCTTCCATACCAAGGAGAGTCCCATCCGGACAAGGGACGAAGTCTTCAATCTTGTATCTTCATAGTCCAACAGTCCGGCCAAGGGATATAGTCCGGCTATCCGAAGACCCCCTAATCTAGGACTCCCTCAACACCCTACTCCAGTGTGGTGGTGGATTGCCTCTTGGGCTAATGATGAACAGTACAAGGGGAAGAACAACCTCTTGAGGTTGAGGTGTTCTTGTGTTCGGTGTGGCTAAGGGTTGGCTCTTGATCCCGTCACCCTTCTCTTTGTGGTGGCTAGTTCTATTTATAGAGGCCCTGGTCCTCTTCCCAAATATTGAGCGGGAAGGGAGCCAACAATGGCGACCAATTTGAAAGGGGGTAGCTAGTACGAGCTATCCTGACAAAAGGTGGTCTTCGCCTGCCAAAGGTTCTGGTGATGACGCCGTCTTGGGCTCCACGGTGACCTTCGTCCCACCGTCCTGCGGGTCTTGGTCTCGTTGCACCAATATGGAAACCTTTGCTTGATGCCTCGGTACTCCGCGCCTGCGCTTGCTACCTTAGCACAAAAGAGGAAGCAAGGACACTGCGCACCCTGGCGCCCGCCTGGTGTCGATCGTCACGGCTCAAGTCACGACAGCCTCGCGAGGTTTGCCCGCCTTGATATCTCCGCTCCTCGCGAGGCAGCCAGGTGAGGCCTCTCCTGAGGAGCTCTTGCGTCGTCTGCCTCGCGAGGGTCTTGGTTCCTTGTAGATGAAGATGGGTCGTCTAGGCCTGCCAACACAGCCACACCATGGGCCGCAGGCAGGCAAGTCTGGGGACCCCCGTTCCCAGAACGCCGACAGTATTAAGTTCATAAGAACAGAGTAACACCTTAAGCAAGATGACATGATGTAGAGGGATAAAATCATGCAATATGATGTAAACCCTATCTTTTTATCCTCGATGGCAACAATACAATACGTGTCGTTTCCCTTTCTATCACTGGGATCGAGCACCGTAAGATTGAACCCAAAGCTAAGCACTTCTCCCATTGCAAGAAAGATCAATCTAGTAGGCCAAACCAAACTGATAATTCGAAGAGACTTGCAAAGATAAACCAATCATACATAAAAGAATTCAGAGAAGATTCAAATATTGTTCATAGATAGACTTGATCATAAACCCACAATTCATCGGATCTCGACAAACACACCGCAAAAGAAGATTACATCGAATAGATCTCCAACAGAATCGAGGACAACTTTGTATTGAGATCCAAAGAGAGAGAAGAAGCCATATAGCTACTAGCTATGGACCCGAAGGTCTGAAGTAAACTACTCACACATCATCGGAGGGGCCATGGAGTTGATGTAGAGGCCCTCTGCGATCAATGCCCCCTCCGGTGGAGCTCCGGAAAAGGCCCCAAGATGGGATCTCTTGGGTACAGAAGGTTGTGGCGGTGGAAATAGGGTTTCGTGGTGCTCCTGGATGTTTTCGGGGTATATGGATATATATAGGAGGAAGAAGTAGGTCG
This sequence comes from Triticum aestivum, assembly GCF_018294505.1. Classification (NCBI taxonomy): domain Eukaryota; kingdom Viridiplantae; phylum Streptophyta; class Magnoliopsida; order Poales; family Poaceae; genus Triticum; species Triticum aestivum. Next base: position 242,773,854 of record NC_057797.1, on the reverse strand, counting down.
GTGGACCAACGAGGAGCCCACGAGGGTGGAGGGCGCGCCTAGGGGGTGGGCATGCCCCCTGCCTCGTGACCTCCTCGATTGTTTCTTGACGTCCACTCCAAGTTCCCTGGATCATGTTTGTTCCAAATTTAACTCTCCCGAAGGTTTCATTCCATTTGGACTTCGTTTGATATTCCTTTTCGGCGAAACACTGAAATAGGCAAAAAACAGCAATTTGGGCTGGGCCTCCGGTTAATAGGTTAGTCCCAAAAATAATATAAAAGTGTAAAAATAAGCCCATTAACATCCAAGATAGATAATATAATAGCATGGAACAATCAAAAACTATAGATACATTGGAGATGTATCAAGCATCCCCAACCTTAATTCCTGGTCGTCCTCAAGTAGGTAAATGATAAAAACATAATTTTTGATGTGGGATGCTTCCTAACATTTTCTCAATGTAATTTTTATTTATTATGGCATGAATGTTCAGATCCGAAAGATTCAAGATAAAAGTTTAATATTGACATAGAAATAATAATACTTCAAGCATACTAACTAAGCAATCATGTCTTCTCAAAATAACATGGCCAAAGAAAGTTATCCCTACAAAATCATATAGTCTGGCTATGCTCTATCTTCATCACACAAAATATTAAATCATGCACAACCCATATGACAAGCCAAGCAATTGTTTCATACTTTTGATGTTCTCAAACTTTTTCAATCTTCACGCAATATATGAGCGTGAGCCATGGATATAGCACTATGGTGGAATAGAATGGTGGTTGTGGAGAAGACAAAAAAGGAGAAGATAGTCTCACATCAACTAGGCGTATCAATGGGCTATGGAGATTCCCATTAATAGATATCAATGTGAGTGAGTAGGGATTGCCATGCAACGGATGCACTAGAGCTATAAGTGTATGAAGGCTCAACAAAAGAAACTAAGTGGGTGTGCATCCAACTTGCTTGCTCACGAAGACCTAGGGAAATTTGAGGAAGCCCATCATTGGAATATACAAGCCAAGTTCTATAATGTAAAATTCCCACTAGTTTATGAAAGTGACAACATAGGAGACTCTCTATCATGAAGATCATGGTGCTACTTTGAAGCACGAGTGTGGAAAAAGGATAGTAACATTGTCCCTTCTCTCTTTTTCTCTCATTTTTTTATTTGGCCCTTCTTTCTTTTTTTCCTTTGGCCTCTTTTCTATTTTTTTCGTCCGGAGTCTCATCCCGACTTGTGGGGGAATCATAGTCTCCATCGTCCTTTCCTCACTGGGACAATGCTCTAATAATGATGATAGTCACACTATTTTTTACTTACAACTCAATACCTAGAACAAAATATGACTCTATGTGAATGCCTCCAGCGGTGTACCGGGATATGCAATGAATCAAGAGTGACATGTATGAAAGAATTATGAACGGTGGCTTTGCCACAAATACGATGTCAACTACATGATCATGCATGGCAATATGACAATGATGGAGCGTGTCATAACAACGGAACGGTGGAAAGTTGCATGGCAATATATCTCGGAATGGCTATGGAAATGCCATAATAGGTAGGTATGGTGGCTGTTTTGAGGAAGGTATATGGTGGGTTTATGGTACCGGCGGAAGTTGTGCGGTACTAGAGAGGCTAGCAATGGTGGAAGGGTGAGGGTGCGTATAATCCATGGACTCAACATTAGTCATAAAGAACTCACATATTTATTGCAAAAATCTATTAGTTATCAAAACAAAGTACTACGTGCATGCTCCTAGGGGGATAGATTGGTAGGAAAAGATCATCGCTCGTCCCCGACCGCCACTCATAAGGAAGGCAATCAATAAATAAATCATGCTCCGACTTCATCACATAACGGTTCACCATACGTGCATGCTACGGGAACCATAAACTTCAACACAAGTATTTCTCAAATTCACAATTACTCAACTAGCATGACTCTAATATCACCATCTCCATATCTCAAAACAATCATCAAGTATCAAACTTCTCTTAGTATTCAATGCACTTATATGAAAGTTTTTATTATGCCTAAAAGAAAATTTCCATGTTGTTCTAAAGGAATCTCAAAATAATATAAGTGAAGCATGAGAGATCAATTATTTCTATAAAATAAAACCACCGTCGTGCTCTAAAAGATATAAGTGAAGCCCTAGAGCAAAAACTATATATCTCAAGAGATATAAGTGAAGCACATAGAGTATTCTAATAAATTCTAATTCATGTGTGTCTCTCTCAAAAGTCATGTACAGCAAGGATGATTGTGGTAAACTAAAAAGCAAAGACTCAAATCATACAAGACGCTCCAAGCAAAACACATATCATATGGTGAATAAAAATATAGCTCCAAGTAAAGTTACCGATGAACGAAGACAAAAGAGGGGATGCCTTCCGGGGCATCCCCAAGCTTAGGCTTTTTGGTGTCCTTGGATTTACCTTGGTGTGCCATGGGCATCCCCAAGCTTTGGATCTTGGCACTCCTTGTTCCATAATCCATCAAATCTTTACCCAAAACTTGAAAACTTCACAACACAAAACTTAAAAGAAAATCTTCGTGAGCTCCGTTAGCGAAAGAAAACAAAACACCACTTAAAGGTACTGTAATGAACTCATTCTTTATTTATATTGGTGTCAAACCTACTGTATTCCAGCTTCTCTATGGTTCATAAACTCTTTTACTAGCCATAGATTCATCAAAAATAAGCAAACAACACATGAAAAACAAAATCTGTCAAAAACAGAACAGACTATAGTAATCTGTAACTAAAGCAAACTTATGGAACCCCAAAAAATCTAAAATAAATTGCTGGACGTGAGAAATTTATCTATTAATCATATTAAAAAACAATTAACTAAATAGAACTCTCCAATAAAAAATGGCAGCAATTCTCGTGAGCGCTAAAGTTTCTGCTTTTTATAGCAAGATCAAATAGACTTTCCCCAAGTCTTCCCAACGGTTCTACTTGGCACAAACACTAATTAAACACAGAAAACACAACCAAAACAGAAGCTAGATAAATTATTTATTACTAAACAGGAGCAAAAAGCAAAGAATAAAAATAAAATTGGGTTGCCTCCCAACAAGCGCTATCGTTTAACGCCCCTAGCTAGGCATAAAAGCGAAGATAGATCTAGGTATTGTCATCTTTGGTAGGCAATCCATAAGTGGCTCTCGTAATAGATTCATATGGTAATTTAATTTTCTTTCTAGGGAAGTGTTCCATGCCTTTCCTTAACATAAATTGGAATTTAATATTCCCTTCCTTCATATCAATAATTGCACCAATCGTTCTAAGGAAAGGTCTACCAAGAATAATCGGACATGAAGGATTGCAATCTATATCAAGAACAATGAAATCTACTGGCACATAATTCCTATTTGCAACAATAAGAACATCATTAATCTTTCCCATAGGTTTCTTAATAGTGGAATCTGCAAGGTGCAAGTTTAAAGAACAATCATCAAATTCACAGAAAACTAGCAAATCACACAAAGTTTTTGGGATCGTGGAAACACTAGCACCCAAATCACACAAAGCATAGCATTCATGATCTTTAATTTTAATTTTAATTGTAGGTTCCCACTCATCACAAAGTTTTCTAGGGATAGAAACTTCCAACTCAAGTTTTTCTTCATAAGATTGCATCAAAGCATCAACGATATGATTAGTAAAAGCTTTATTTTGACTATAAGCATGAGGAGAATTTAGCACGAATTGCAATAAGGAAATACAATCTATCAAAGAGCAATTATCATAATTAAATTCCTTGAAATCCAAGATAGTGGGTTCGTTGCTATTTAAAGTTTTAACCTCTTCAATCCCACTTTTAACAATTTTTGCATCAAGATCTAAAAACTCCGAATTTTTGGGACGCCTTCTAACTAAAGTTGACTCATCTCCAGTCCCATCATTATAAAGATTCATATTGCAAAAAAAAGATTTAATAGGGGACACATCAATGACTTTTATATCTTCATCCTTATTATCATGAAAACTAGAAGAACACGCTTTTACAAAGCAATCTTTTTTTGCATGCATCCTAGCGGTTCTTTATTTACACTCATCAATGGAAATTCTCATGGATTTGAGACTCATTGATATCATGCTTAGGTGGAATAGATCTAAGTTTCAAATAATCAACATCAAGAGAAATTCTATCCACATTCCTATCAAACTCATCAATCTTAAGCAATTTTTCTTCGATCAAAGCATTGAAACTCTTTTGCAAACTAAAAAATTCTTTAATACTAGATTAAAAATCAGAGGGCATATTATTATAATTTCCATAAGAATTGTTGTTAGAATTACCATAATTATTAGAGGAATTACTAGGAAACGGCCTAGAATTAAAATTACATCTATATGTGTTGTTACCAAAATTGTTCCTACCAACAAAATTCACATCCATAGATTCATTATTATTCTCAATCAAAGTAGACAAAGGCATATCATTAGGATCAGTAGGAGCACTCTTATTAGCAAACAATTTCATAAGTTCATCCATCTTTCCACTCAAAACATTAATCTCTTCAATTGCATGGAATTTTTACTAGTAGATCTTTCAGTGTGCCATTGAGAATAATTAACCATAATATTCTCTAGGAGTTTAGTAGCTTCTCCTAAAGTGATTTCCATAAAAGTGCCTCCTGCGGCCGAATCTAAGAGATTTCTAGAAGCAAAATTCAATCCGGCATAAAAATTTTGTATAATCATCCATAAATTCAATCCATGTGTAGGGCAATTACGTATCATTAATTTCATCCTCTCCGAAGATTGTGCAACATGCTCATGATCAAGTTGCTTAAAATTCACAATATCATTTCTAAGAGAGATGATCTTAGCGGGAGGAAAATACTTAGAGATAAAATCATATTTGCACTTATTCCATGAATCAATACTATTTTTAGGCAAAGACGAAAACCAGGCTTTAGCACGATCTCTAAGCGAAAACAGAAATAGCTTATGTTTAACAATATCATTATCCACATCTTTCTTCTTTTGCATATCACACAAATCAACAAAGTTGTTTAGATGGGTAGCGGCATCTTCACTAGGAAGGCCAGAAAACAAATCTTTCATGACAAGATTCAGCAAGGCAGTATTAATCTCACAAGATTCAGCATCGGTAAGAGGAGCAATCGGAGTGCTAATAAAATCATTATTGTTGGTATTGGCAAAGGCACACAATTTAGTATTATCTTGAGCCATCATGACAAGCAAGAAATCCAACACACAAGCAAACAAGCGAAGAAGCAAAAGAGGCAAATTGAAAAAGAGAAGGGGAACGGAAAAAGGGGGTGAATAAAACAGCAAGGGTGAAGTGGGGGAGAGGAAAACGAGAGGCAAATGGCAAACAATGTAATGCGAAGGATAAGAGTTGTGATGGGTACTTAGTATGTCTTGACTTGGCGTAGATCTCCCCGGCAACGGTGCCAGAAATCCTTCTTGCTCCTCTTGAGCACTGCGTTGGTTTTCCCTAGAAGAGGAAAGGGTGATGTAGTAAAGCAGCGTAAGTATTTCCCTCAGTTTTTGAGAACCAAGGTATCAATCCAGTAGGAGACCACGCGTGAGTCACCTCGTACCTACATAAACAAATAAGAACCTCGCAACCAATACGATAAAGGGGTTGTCAATCCCTTCATGGCCACTTGCAAGAGTGAGATCTGAAAGAGATGATAATAATAAGATACATTTTTTGGTATTTTTATGATATAGATTGAAAGTAAAGATTGCAAAATAAAATAGATAGGAAACTTGTATGATGGAGAATAGACCCGGGGGCCATAGGTTTCACTAGTGGCTTCTCTCCAGATAGCATAAGTATTATGGTGGGTGAACAAATTACTGTCGAGAAATTGATAGAAAAGCGAATAATTATGAGAATATCTAGGCATGATCATGTATATAGGCATGACGTCCGTGACAAGTAGACCGAAACAATTCTGCATCTACTACTATTACTCCACACATCGACCACTATCCAGCATGCATCTAGAGTATTAAGTTCATAAGAACAGAGTAACGCCTTAAGCAAGATGACATGATGTAGAGGGATAAACTCATGCAATATGATGTAAACCCCATCTTTTTATCCTCGATGGCAACAATACAATACGTATCGTTTCCCTTTCTGTCACTGGGATCGAGCACCGCAAGATTGAACCCAAAGCTAAGCACTTCTCCCATTGTAAGAAAGATCAATCTAGTAGGCCAAACCAAACTGATAATTCGAAGAGACTTGCAAAGATAAACCAATCATACACAAAAGAATTCAGAGAAGATTCAAATATTGTTCATAGATAGACTTGATCATAAACCCACAATTCATCGGATCTCGACAAACACACCACAAAAGAAGATTACATCGAATAGATCTCCAAGAGAATCGAGGACAACTTTGTATTGAGATCCAAAGAGAGAGAAGAAGCCATATAGCTACTAGCTGTGGACCCGAAGGTCTGAAGTAAACTACTCACACATCATTGGAGGGGCCATGGAGTTGATGTAGAGGCCCTCCGTGATCAATGCCCCCTCCGGTGGAGCTCCAAAAAAGGCCCCAAGATGGGATCTCTTGGGCACAAAAGGTTGCGGCGGTGGAAATAGGGTTTCGTGGTGCTCCTGGATGTTTGCGGGGTATATGGATATATATAGGAGGAAGAAGTAGGTCGGTGGAGCAACGAGGGGCCCACGAGGGTGGAGGGCACGCCTAGGGGGTGGGCGCACCCCCTACCTCGTGACCTCCTCGATTGCTTCTTGACGTCCACTCCAAGTCCCCTAGATCATGTTTGTTCCAAAAATAACGCTCCCGAAGGTTTCATTCCGTTTGGACTCCGTTTGATATTCCTTTCCGGCGAAACACTGAAATAGGCAAAAAAGCAGCAATTTGGGCTGGGCCTCCGGTTAATAGGTTAGTCCCAAAAATAATCCAAAAGTGTAAAAATAAGCCCATTAACATCAAAGATAGATAATATAATAGCATGGAACAATCAAAAATTATAGATACGTTGGAGACGTATCAACAACCCCTTTATCGCGTTGGTTGCGAGGTTCTTGTTTGTTTGTGCAGGTACTAGGTGACTTGTGTGTAGGCTCCTACTTGATTGATACCTTGGTTCTCAAAATCTGAGGGAAATACTTACGCTACTTTGCTGCATCACCCTTTCCTCTTCAAGGGAAAACCAACGTATGCTCGAGAGGTAGCAGTTATTGACCGGAGATGTGTCTCGGTCATGTCTACATAGTTCTCGAACCCGTAGGGTCTGCACACTTAACGTTGGATGACGATTTGTATTGTGAGTTATGTGATTTGATGAACCGAAGTTTGTTCAGAGTCCCGAATGAGATTACGGACATGACGAGGAGTCTCAAAATGGTCGAGACATAAATATTGACATATTGGAAGGTTATGTTTGTGTCACATCCCTAGTCTGGTATGACCTAGGCTAGCTAGCCATTTGTGCATCATATTTAAATTTCATTTAAATTTGAAATGAGGATTGGTGGAACCCTCAGAATCATTTTTGAAAATGACCCAAATAAAAATTTCTCCAAAAGGGTCCAAGAAAATGCTCATGTTGCCCTCTGAAAATATTGGACAGAGATAAAAATCAAAACAATATTTTTAGGAGCTCATGGACATTTATTTTGGCCATTTGGATTAATTCGATAAATATTTGCATTGGAAATATATTTCTATATATATGAAATATGGTCCAAAAATTATGCCAATTATAAAAGAGCTCTGGAATAATACCATTAGCCCCTACAAAAATTGGCATAATAAAATTAAATGATTTAATATATTTATTAAATCAAAACAAATGTCAGAAAAACTAGAAAAACAAAAATAAAAGAAGGAGGGGCTTACCTGGGCCTCCCCTCCCCTGCGCAGCCCAGCAGCAGCAGGCCGGCCAGCCAGGAGGCGGCCCAGCCCGCCTGGCCCCCCTCCTCTGTCGTCTTCCCCCCGACAGGGGAACGGCGTGTGCCCGACGCTCGCCGGCACGCGCGCGCGCCACCTCCCCCCCTGCTGGCCACCTCCTGCTTCCTTCTCTCGCCCTCGATGCCCCGGACAAAGCCACGCAGCTGCCCCGCACCGCTCTCACTCTCCCTCGCCCTTCTCTTCTCCCCCTGCTCTCTCTCCCCTCACCGAGAACCACCGCCGCCGCCGACGAGAACCACCACGGTCACCGGCCTTCCCTCGCCTCCCTGAGACGCTTCCCAGCTCCGCCTCGACCCCCTCTACCTCCTCGTCAAGCCACGCACCTCCGGACGCGCTCCATCGCCGACGCCGTTGTCTTCTTCACCATCGACGCCGGAGATCGACCTCGCCGCCATCGCCGTCGATTCGCCGGACGCAGGACGTCCCCGAGCACACCGGCCTGCTCTGCGAGTCCGCCGTGAGCCCCTCTTCTTTTCCCCTCACCTCTCTCTCTCGTGCGTGCCCTGTAGCCGCTGCCCCGCGAGCGCCCGAAGCCGCCGTCCGCCATGGCCGGCGAGCTCCGTGCCCCCGAGCACCTCCGCCTCGCGTAGATAGCTCGATGTGCTCCTGCTGCCTCGTAGTTACCGCCTGTGCCCTCCGTTCGCTCAAACGCGAGCTGCAGCCCCACGCCCGCGCTATCTCGAACTCCGGCCGCCGCCGCGAGCGTTGCCCCGGCGAGCTCCGGCCTTCCCAGCTCCTTCCCCTGCCACCGTTGGATGCGCACGAGCCCCAGCTCCTCGTAGATGGGCTCGGCCATCGATTTGGTCGCCGGAGCCGCCGTTCCGATCAGCGCCGCCGCGTCTGTGTGCTCGCCGGCGTTGAACTCCGGTGGGATGACGTGGCCGCCATTAGCAGCTAACAGCCCGCTTAATTAACCCCCCCCCTGACGCTGACGAGTGGGCCCAGGGCTTAGTCAAAGCTAATCAGCCCGGGTTTGACTCGGGGTTAACCCCAGTGTCACTGACGTGTGGACCCCACACGTCAGGTTTGACCCTGGACAGCCGCGTTGACCCGCTGACGTCGTGCTGACGTCATGCTGACGCAATTAATACATTTCTGGAATTAAATTAATTCAGAAAATCCAGAAATTGATTTAAACTTCAAAAATTCATAACAATTCAACCGTAGCTCAGATTTAAATAATTTATATATGAAAAATTATCAGAAAAATGCAATCTTTCCATCTGTACTAGTTTCATGCATGAAAAACCAACTTATACATGCTGAATATGGGAAAACACATTATGGCATATATAAGAGACCTAATTTAGAAATGCATTTGAACCTTTGGTTCAAATGGACTTCAAACCAATTGAACACTAGTTGCATTAGCTCAACAGCATCACATCTACATGCCATGTTCATGCATCATATTGTTGCATATGATTGTGTATTGATTGCCGGCACCGTTCCTTCTCGATAGGTCCTGCTCCGGAGACGTTCCAGAGTACCTGTCTGTGAAGCAGTGCCTCCCTTGTTGATTTACCAGGCAAGCAACCCCCCTTGTTCATTTCGATAAAACCCTACTCTCTCGCTCCTGCTCTCAGTTATTGCATTAGGACAACAACGATTCATCTGCTACTTTGTGCTGCGGTAGTTGAACCCATTCCTCTGCATGACCTGTCATTGCCACAGTAAATAGTTGAAACCCACTAGCATGTGTAGGAGTTGATTGAAGCCATTGATGTGTTCCTACCATGCTATGCCTGCTATTGCTTAGAGTGTGTCAGGTCTGGTTCATTGGGAATGAATTGGAGTGTCACGATATGTTCTATTGCTGAGAGTTAAGTGTGTGAACACGATTTGGTAAAGGTAGCGGTGAGAGGACCATGTAGGAGTACATGGTGGGTTGTCTCACTGGAACCGTCCTTAAGCACTGAGTTCTGTGTATGTTGTCCAATGACTCGATACTACCACACATTGGGTTCCGGTAACTCGACCCCTCTCGACTTATTAACCAACTTGGTCTCTGTCCAGGAGTCGCAACTAGTTTCTGGTGTTTGTAGGTAGTGCTATTTTTCTACCAAGTGGCACCCGGCAGGGTGGGCTTGGGACAGACTAGGCACACGTGGCCCGGTGTACCGAGTGGCACCCGGTTGGTGGGCTCGGGAACCCTGTACACATCGTTTGGGGCCGTAAGCGACACCCCGGCCGGATCTCCTTGCGGATGGAACCCGAATAGGCGATAAACCTGGACTAGAGTCTTGTGTGGTTAGTCAGGTCGTGGCCGACACCCTCGCCAGGCTTCCGCTTGAAGGTTGCCGAGATACACGACGTGTACATGGCGGTAAGTGGCGAGAGCGTGTGTGAAGAAGTACACCCCTGCAGGGTTAACATGATCTATTCGAATAGCCGGGTCCGCGGTTATGGACTTCTTGGATGCTTACATGGTACATAGACAACTTGAAGTGGATACTATAAAATGCTCAAGACAAGTGTGAGTGCTATGGATGGCCTTCTCGTAGGGAGACGGGGACGAATCCATAGTAGTGTATTGTATGGTGATTAGTGGACTCGTGTTCGTTGTTTCACCTCAAAAGTTTCTGGTAGTCGTAGAACAGGATAGCCACAGAGTCAAAGCTGGCTTGCTGCAACTAAACCCCACATTACCCTCTTGATACAAATGCATGTATGATAGGATCTGATGTAAGTCTTGCTGAGTACCTTTGTACTCATGTTGCTTTATTTATGTTTTTGCAGCGGAGACTTCGGTCTTACTAGTGTTCTCATGGACTTCGACTAGTAGCTAGTACCTCAGCTACGATCTTGATCGGATGTTGTAGATAGTCAGGCTCTTCAGCCTTTTTCATTTGTAGATGTCTGTACCCAGACATGTAATGCTTCCGCTTGTTGCTTGTATGCTCTGTATGACGGGTCTTGTGACCCCTGTTTGCAATAAATGCTATGATGGCTCTTCTGAGCCTTTATCCATATAATTGTTGAGTTATGCTGTGATGCCATGTTGTACAGCACATACTTGCATGTTATGCGTACGTGTAATGTGTAGTGCTATGTGTGGGATCTGACTATCTAGTTGTTTATCTTTAGTAGCCTCTCTTACCGGGAAATGTCTCCTAGTGTTACCGCTGAGCCATGGTAGCTTGCTACTGCTCTGGAACACTTAGGCTGGCCGGCATGTGTCCTTCTTCGTTCCTGTGTCTGTCCCTTCGGGGAAATGTCACGCTTTGAGTACCGGAGTCCTGTTAGCCCGCTACAGCCCGGTTTACCGGAGTCCTGCTAGCCCAGTGCTACAGCCCGGACCCACTTGCTGATGACCGACACGTTCGAAGCTGGGTCATGGATGCCTGTCCCTGTAAGTCTGTGCCACTTTGGGTTTACGACTAGTCATGTCAGCCCGGGCTCCTTATCATATGGATGCTAGCGACACTATCATATACGTGAGCCAAAAGGCGCAAACGGTCCCGGGAAAAGGTAAGACGACACCGTGGGGATACCGTGCGTGAGGCCGCAAAGTGATATGAGGTGTTACCGGCTAGATCGATGTGACATCGAGTCGGGGTCCTGACAGCTTTGGTATCAGAGCCAGGTTTGACTGCCTGTAGGATTACCAAGCCAAACTGGTCGAAGTTGAGTCTAGAAATTCTTTAGTTATATAAGGGAATTGATTGTGGGATGGAACGTAAGGCTCTTTTTACTCCTTATACCTCATGGTCTTCTGATCTGAGTCATCCTATCTTTCCTACGGGGTTAAGGAACTAGGCTTTCTCTTCCGTCTATCAGGATCACGTGTTACTACTCCGTAGTTCCATAGGACTGATTGATCAGAGTCATACCCCAGTTTTGAGTATTTCCGGTGTAGTCTGTTTAGTACTATCTCAGAACCTTGAGTGATGATGATAAGTATGTTACCACCCTATGTTTAGTAGGATGTCTCATTCTGAGCATTTTACTGCCGTTATGCTGCCGGATTTTCTCTAAGAGTTCGAGAGATACTAATTCCTTGTCCTACATTCTACAGTCGATAGTTGATGCTGATTCCGTCCTTGGTTTCGTTTCACCAGGATGTCATCAAGTTTTGTTGTTCGTAGCCAGAACCATGGAGATGGTAGGGATGAGGATCCTCCCGACCAGCCTTCGTTGACAGAGTTCATGTTAGAGATGGAGAGGAACAAGCGTGAGTCTAATCGTTTGTTGGCACGTATCGAGGAGAATACCGCACATCAGTTCAAGGGATCTGTGACCATTCATGACTTTATCCGCTTGCACCCACCTACCTTTCATCATTCCATCGAGCCACTCGATGCAGATGACTGGCTCCATAGCATCACCCATAAGCTGCGTTCTGCGAACGTAGCTGAAGATGACAAGGTCACTTATGCCACATATCACCTAGAAGGTCCTGCTAGTCTTTGGTGGCAGAACTATGAGGCTATGCTTTCAGTTGGCCAGATTCCTACCTGGAAGGATTTCACTGAGGCTTTTCGCGAGCATCACATTCCCCAAGCCCTCCTTGATCGCAAGAGAGAAGAGTTCTGTAGTTTCACCCAGAGTAAGATGGCTGTTGATGCTTATAGCAGAGAATTCGAGAACCTTGCCCGCTATGCCACAGAAGAAGTGTCCACGGACGCCAAGAAGCAAGCTAGGTTCCGGAAGGGTCTCAACCCCAAGTTGCGTCGTGATCTCCACCTGCATCATTGTGATACATTCCAAGCCCTTGTGAACAAGGCCATCAATGCAGAGACAGCTCAACTCACTTACGAGGAGTCTCGTAAGCACACCCGTGATTTGGGATCTTCCTCTGGCTCTAGTTCCCAGAAACGCCGGATTTGGGTTCCAAACTCCGCTCTTCCTTCCGGTTATACACCGAGGTCATCTTATGTGGTGCCTTCTCCAACTCCGTCGTATGTTCCACCCAGGCCTACTGGTAGACCGTTTGTCAGTGCGGGTCCCCGTCCAACCTCAGGGACTTGCTTCACATGCGGGAAGCCAGGACACTATGCACGTGACTGCTCTCAGACTAGTTATGCTCCACCCCAGCCCGAGAAGACTGTTGGCTGTATTAAGCCATCACGCAAGATGATCAGTGTCAAGTCAGCCCCCACTGAACGTGGACGTGTGCATCACGTCTCAGCTAAAGACGCTCATGATGATCCAGATGTCGTTCTTGGTACCCTCCTTGTCAATTGTCACCCAGCATCAGTTCTATTCGATACTGGAGCATCCCACTCCTTCATTTCTGAAGGTTATGCTCGTTTGCACGACATGTCATTTTGTGATATGCCAACTCCGCTTGAAATTCAAACCCCAGGGTCTAGATGGCAGACCACCAGAATCAGCCATGGTAATGAAATCCTTGTTGACAGACTTGTATTCCTTGCATCACTTGTAGCCCTCAAGTCCTCAGATATTAACATCATCTTGGGTATGGACTGGATGACAGCTCATCATGCCAAGATTGCTTGCTACACAAGATCTGTTCAGCTTACACACCCATCTGGCAAGATAGTCACCGTCTCCACTAGAGTGGCAAAGCGTCAGCTCTATTCTCTTAATGCCAGCCCTCTTCCAGACCTTGAAGATATCCCGGTAGTCCGTGACTTTCCGGATGTCTTTCCAGAGGAACTGCCAGGTGTTCCACCTGACAGAGATGTAGAGTTCGTCATAGATCTTATCCCAGGAACAGCTCCAATCTCCCGGAGACCTTACAAGATGGCACCCTTAGAACTAGCCGAGCTTAAGAAACAACTCGATGAGTCCTTGCAAAAGGGTTTCATCCGTCCTAGCTCTTCTCCTTGGGCTTGCCCCGTCCTCTTCGTCAAGAAGAAAGACGGTACGGACCGGATGGTTGTAGATTATCGTCCCGTTAATTTGGTCACGATAAAGAACAAGTATCCGCTTCCCAGGATCAACGACCTGTATGATCAGCTCGCTGGATCCTCAGTCTTTTCCAAGATGGATTTAAGGTTAGGCTACCATCAAATCAAGATCAGAAATGGGGACATTCCCAAGACAGCTTTTGTCACTCGTTATGGCCAGTACGAGTACACCGTCATGTCCTTTGGCCTAACCAACGCCCCAGCCACATTCTCCCGTTTGATGAACTCGATCTTCATGGAGTACTTAGATAAGTTCGTCGTGGTTTACCTCGATGATATTCTTATTTACTCGAAGAACGAGGAAGAGCATGCCGAACATCTTAGACTTGTGTTAGAAAAACTCAGAGAGCACCGCCTTTATGCCAAGTTCTCCAAGTGTGAATTTTGGTTGCCAGAAGTGACCTACCTAGGCCACGTAATCTCTGGTAAGGGCATTGCTGTCAATCCCGAGAGAGTTCAAGCCGTTCTCGATTGGACTCCACCTGAGACCGTGAAACAAGTTAGGAGTTTCCTTGGTCTAGCCAGCTATTGTCGCCGCTTTGTTGAAAACTTCTCCAAAGTAGCCAAACCCCTCACGGAACTTCTCAAGAAAGATAAAAAGTTTGAGTGGTCCCCACAGTGTGAGTACAGTTTTCAGGAACTGAAAAGACGCCTGACTTCTGCTCCCATACTTGTGCCACCGGATTTCACTAAAGACTTTATTATCTACTGCGACGCCTCACGACAAGGACTAGGTTGCATTCTTATGCAGGATCGTCATGTGATTGCCTATGCATCTCGACAGTTGCATCCACATGAGGAGAATTATCCTACACATGATCTAGAGCTTGCAGCCGTAGTCTATGCACTCAAGACTTGGCGACATTACCTCCTTGGTAAACGTTGCGAGATCTACACCGATCACCAGAGTCTCAAGTATATCTTCACCCAACCGGATCTGAACCTTAGGCAAAGACGTTGGTTGGAGTTGATCACAGATTATGATCTAGGGATTACCTACACCCCAGGCAAAGCCAATGTCATGGCTGATGCTCTAAGCCGTAAATCCTATTGCAACAATCTCATGTTGCAGCAAGGCCAACCACTTCTCCATGAGGAATTCTGTAAGCTTAACCTTCACATTGCGCCTCGCGGATTCCTTTCTACCTTGGTGGCGAAACCTACCCTTGTGGATCTTATCATCGAAGCCCAGAAACATGATACGGGGATTACCCGGATCAAGAGGAACATTAAGAAGGGAGTTGGTGGATGTTTCTCTATGGATGATCGCGGTGTTGTTTTCTTTGAGAATCGCTTGGTGGTTCCCAAGAAGCAACATCTTCGGCAGTTGATTCTTAAGGAGGCGCATGAATCTCCTCTCACGATTCATCCCGGTAGTACTAAGATGTATCAGGACCTACGCCAGAGGTTCTGGTGGACTAGGATGAAGAGAGAAATCGCTGAGTTCATTGCTAAATGTGACGTTTGTCGTCGCGTTAAGGCAGAGCATCAAAGACCTGCTGGCACCCTTCAGCCTTTAGCTATTCCTGAGTGGAAATGGGATAAAGTTGGTATGGACTTCATCACCGGCTTTCCCAGGACCAAGAAAGGGAATAACGCTATCTTCGTAGTCGTTGATCGTCTTTCCAAAGTGGCTCACTTCCTCCCTGTTCGAGAGAGTATCACTGCTAGTCAGCTTGCTGACTTATATATTTCTCGAATAGTGTCACTTCATGGTGTTCCACTAGAGATCAATTCAGACCGTGGCAGTCTTTTCACTTCTCATTTCTGGGAGAGTTTCCAAACTGCCATGGGAACCCATCTTTCCTTCAGTACCGCTTTCCACCCTCAGTCGAGTGGTCAGGTGGAACGGGTCAATCAAATTCTCGAAGACATGCTCAGAGCTTGCGTTATCTCATTCGGTATGGATTGGGAGAAATGTCTTCCTTTCGCCGAGTTTGCCTATAACAATAGCTACCAATCCAGCCTCAAGCAAGCTCCTTTTGAGGTTCTCTATGGACGAAGATGTCGAACACCTTTGAACTGGTCAGAAACCGGTGAAAGACAATTCTTTGGACCGGATATGATCCAGGAGGCAGAAGAGCAAGTTCGCATCATTCGTGAGAATTTGAAAACAGCCCAATCTCGTCAAAAGAGTCAGTATGATCGTCATCATAAGGATATGACTTATGAAATTGGCGACCAAGCTTACCTTCGGGTTACTCCTTTGAAGGGTACCCATCGTTTCGGTATCAAGGGCAAGTTGGCTCCTCGTTACATTGGTCCCTTTCGCATTCTCGCTAAACGAGGAGAGGTTGCCTACCAGTTGGAACTACCCCCACATCTTTCTCGAGTTCATGATGTCTTCCACGTCTCTCAACTCAGGCGTTGCTTCTCGGATCCCATCCGCGGAGTGGACCACGAAACGCTTGATCTCCAAGATAACCTCACATACCGAGAGTACCCGGTTCGCATTCTTGATCAAGCAGAGCGTGTTACCCGACGTCAGAACATCAAGTTTCTCAAAGTTCAGTGGTCTCATCATTCCGAGAGAGAAGCTACTTGGGAGCGAGAAGATCGTCTTCGACTGGAGTACCCCGCTTTCTTTCCGTCGACCCCTGAATCTCGGGACGAGATTCTTTCAAGTGGGGGCGAGTTGTCACATCCCTAGTCTGGTATGACCTAGGCTAGCTAGCCATTTGTGCATCATATTTAAATTTCATTTAAATTTGAAATGAGGATTGGTGGAACCCTCAGAATCATTTTTGAAAATGACCCAAATAAAAATTTCTCCAAAAGGGTCCAAGAAAATGCTCATGTTGCCCTCTGAAAATATTGGACAGAGATAAAAATCAAAACAATATTTTTAGGAGCTCATGGACATTTATTTTGGCCATTTGGATTAATTCGATAAATATTTGCATTGGAAATATATTTCTATATATATGAAATATGGTCCAAAAATTATGCCAATTATAAAAGAGCTCTGGAATAATACCATTAGCCCCTACAAAAATTGGCATAATAAAATTAAATGATTTAATATATTTATTAAATCAAACAAATGTCAGAAAAAATTAGAAAAACAAAAATAAAAGAAGGAGGGGCTTACCTGGGCCTCCCTCCCCTGCGCAGCCCAGCAGCAGCAGGCCGGCCAGCCAGGAGGCGGCCCAGCCCGCCTGGCCCCCCTCCTCTGTCGTCTTCCCCCCCGACAGGGGAACGGCGTGTGCCCGACGCTCGCCGGCACGCGCGCGCGCCACCTCCCCCCCCCTGCTGGCCACCTCCTGCTTCCTTCTCTCGCCCTCGATGCCCCGGACAAAGCCACGCAGCTGCCCCGCACCGCTCTCACTCTCCCTCGCCCTTCTCTTCTCCCCCTGCTCTCTCTCCCCCTCACCGAGAACCACCGCCGCCGCTGACGAGAACCACCACGGTCACCGGCCTTCCCTCGCCTCCCTGAGACGCTTCCCAGCTCCGCCTCGACCCCCTCTACCTCCTCGTCAAGCCATGCACCTCCGGACGCGCTCCATCGCCGACGCCGTTGTCTTCTTCACCACCGACGCCGGAGATCGACCTCGCCGCCATCGCCGTCGATTCGCCGGACGCAGGACGTCCCCGAGCACACCGGCCTGCTCTGCGAGTCCGCCGTGAGCCCCTCTTCTTTTCCCCTCACCTCTCTCTCTCGCGCGTGCCCTGTAGCCGCTGCCCCGCGAGCGCCCGAAGCCGCCGTCCGCCATGGCCGGCGAGCTCCGTGCCCCCGAGCACCTCCGCCTCGCGTAGATAGCTCGATGTGCTCCTGCTGCCTCGTAGTTACCGCCTGTGCCCTCCGTTCGCTCGAACGCGAGCTGCAGCCCCACGCCCGCGCTATCCCGAACTCCGGCCGCCGCCGCGAGCGTTGCCCCGGCGAGCTCCGGCCTTCCCAGCTCCTTCCCCTGCCACCGTTGGATGCGCACGAGCCCCAGCTCCTCGTAGATGGGCTCGGCCATCGATTTGGTCGCCGGAGCCGCCGTTCCGATCAGCGCCGCCGCGTCTGTGTGCTCGCCGGCGTTGAACTCCGGTGGGATGACGTGGCCGCCATTAGCAGCTAACAGCCCGCTTAATTAACCCCCCCCTGACGCTGACGAGTGGGCCCAGGGCTTAGTCAAAGCTAATCAGCCCGGGTTTGACTCGGGGTTAACCCCAGTGTCACTGACGTGTGGACCCCACACGTCAGGATTTGACCTGGACAGCCGCGTTGACCCGCTGATGCAATGATGACGTCATGCTGACGCAATTATACATTTCTGGAATTTAAATAATTCAGAAAATCCAGAAATTGATTTAAACTTCAAAAATTCATATCAATTCAACCGTAGCTCAGATTTAAATAATTTATATATGAAAAATTATCAGAAAAATGCAATCTTTCCATCTGTACTAGTTTCATGCATGAAAAACCAACTTATACATGCTGAATATGGGAAAACACATTATGGCATATATAAGAGACCTAATTTAGAAATGCATTTGAACCTTTGGTTCAAATGGACTTCAAACCAATTGAACACTAGTTGCATTAGCTCAACAGCATCACATCTACATGCCATGTTCATGCATCATATTGTTGCATATGATTGTGTATTGATTGCCGGCACCGTTCCTTCTCGATAGGTCCTGCTCCGGAGACGTTCCAGAGTACCTGTCTGTGAAGCAGTGCCTCCCTTGTTGATTTACCAGGCAAGCAACCCCCCTTGTTCATTTCGATAAAACCCTACTCTCTCGCTCCTGCTCTCAGTTATTGCATTAGGACAACAACGATTCATCTGCTACTTTGTGCTGCGGTAGTTGAACCCATTCCTCTGCATGACCTGTCATTGCCACAGTAAATAGTTGAAACCCACTAGCATGTGTAGGAGTTGATTGAAGCCATTGATGTGTTCCTACCATGCTATGCCTGCTATTGCTTAGAGTGTGTCAGGTCTGGTTCATTGGGAATGAATTGGAGTGTCACGATATGTTCTATTGCTGAGAGTTAAGTGTGTGAACACGATTTGGTAAAGGTAGCGGTGAGGGACCATGTAGGAGTACATGGTGGGTTGTCTCACTGGAACCGTCCTTAAGCACTGAGTTCTGTGTATGTTGTCCAATGACTCGATACTACCACACATTGGGTTCCGGTAACTCGACCCCTCTCGACTTATTAACCAACTTGGTCTCTGTCCAGGAGTCGCAACTAGTTTCTGGTGTTTGTAGGTAGTGCTATTTTTCTACCAAGTGGCACCCGGCAGGGTGGGCTTGGGACAGACTAGGCACACGTGGCCCGGTGTACCGAGTGGCACCCGGTTGGTGGGCTCGGGAACCCTGTACACATCGTTTGGGGCCGTAAGCGACACCCCGGCCGGATCTCCTTGCGGATGGAACCCGAATAGGCGATAAACCTGGACTAGAGTCTTGTGTGGTTAGTCAGGTCGTGGCCGACACCCTCGCCAGGCTTCCGCTTGAAGGTTGCCGAGATACACGACGTGTACATGGCGGTAAGTGGCGAGAGCGTGTGTGAAGAAGTACACCCCTGCAGGGTTAACATGATCTATTCGAATAGCCGGGTCCGCGGTTATGGACTTCTTGGATGCTTACATGGTACATAGACAACTTGAAGTGGATACTATAAAATGCTCAAGACAAGTGTGAGTGCTATGGATGGCCTTCTCGTAGGGAGACGGGGACGAATCCATAGTAGTGTATTGTATGGTGATTAGTGGACTCGTGTTCGTTGTTTCACCTCAAAAGTTTCTGGTAGTCGTAGAACAGGATAGCCACAGAGTCAAAGCTGGCTTGCTGCAACTAAACCCCACATTACCCTCTTGATACAAATGCATGTATGATAGGATCTGATGTAAGTCTTGCTGAGTACCTTTGTACTCATGTTGCTTTATTTATGTTTTTGCAGCGGAGACTTCGGTCTTACTAGTGTTCTCATGGACTTCGGCTAGTAGCTAGTACCTCAGCTACGATCTTGATCGGATGTTGTAGATAGTCAGGCTCTTCAGCCTTTTTCATTTGTAGATGTCTGTACCCAGACATGTAATGCTTCCGCTTGTTGCTTGTATGCTCTGTATGACGGGTCTTGTGACCCCTGTTTGCAATAAATGCTATGATGGCTCTTCTGAGCCTTTATCCATATAATTGTTGAGTTATGCTGTGATGCCATGTTGTACAGCACATACTTGCATGTTATGCGTACGTGTAATGTGTAGTGCTATGTGTGGGATCTGACTATCTAGTTGTTTATCTTTAGTAGCCTCTCTTACCGGGAAATGTCTCCTAGTGTTACCGCTGAGCCATGGTAGCTTGCTACTGCTCTGGAACACTTAGGCTGGCCGGCATGTGTCCTTCTTCGTTCCTGTGTCTGTCCCTTCGGGGAAATGTCACGCTTTGAGTACCGGAGTCCTGTTAGCCCGCTACAGCCCGGTTTACCGGAGTCCTGCTAGCCCAGTGCTACAGCCCGGACCCACTTGCTGATGACCGACACGTTCGAAGCTGGGTCATGGATGCCTGTCCCTGTAAGTCTGTGCCACTTTGGGTTTACGACTAGTCATGTCAGCCCGGGCTCCTTATCATATGGATGCTAGCGACACTATCATATACGTGAGCCAAAAGGCGCAAACGGTCCCGGGAAAAGGTAAGACGACACCGTGGGGATACCGTGCGTGAGGCCGCAAAGTGATATGAGGTGTTACCGGCTAGATCGATGTGACATCGAGTCGGGGTCCTGACAGTTTGGACACCGGAATGGTTTCGGAAAGGTTCGGACATTTTTCAGAGTACCCAGGGTTACCGGAACCCCCCCCCCCCCGGGAGTTAAGGCCTTCATGGGGCCTAGTGGAGAGAGGAGGCGGCGAACAGGTGGTGGCGCACGCCCCCCAAGCCCAAACCGAATTGGATTAGGGTTGGGGCGGCCCCCCTTTCCTTCTCTTCTCCTCCTCCTTCCCTCCTTCTCCTAGTGGGAATAGGAAAGGGGGCGAATCCTACTTGGTCCAAGTAGGACTCCCCACCTATGGCGCCCCCCCCCCCTTGGGCTGGCCACCTCTCCTCCCCCCCTTTATATATGTGGGAGGGGGCACCCCAAAGACACACCAAGCTTCTCTTAGCCATGTGCGGTGCCCCCCTCCACAGTTACACACCTCGGTCATATCGTCGTAGTGCTTAGGCGAAGCCCTGCGCCGGTAACTTCATCATCACCGTCGCCACGCCGTCGTGCTGACAAAACTCTCCCTCATCCTCAACTGGATCGAGAGATCGAGAGACGTCATCGAGCTGAATGTGTGCAGAACACGGAGGTGTCGTACGTTGGTTACTTGGATTGGTTTGATCGCGAAGACGTTCGACTACATGAACCGCATTACTAAACGCTTCCGCTTTCAGTCTACGAGAGTACATGGACACACTCTCCCCTCTCATTGCAATGCTTCTCCTAGATAGATCTTGCATGATCGTAGGAATTTTTTTGAAATGCTACGTTCCCCGGCAGTTGCACCTTTGCTACATTTGTTACTTGTTACCCATTATGAATTATCTTATCACACAACTATCTGTTACCGATAATTTCAGTGCTTGCAGAGAATACCTTGCTGAAAACCGCTTGTCATTTCCTTCTGTTCCTCATTGGGTTCGGCACTCTTACTTATCGAAAGGACTATGATAGATCCCCTATAATTGTGGGTCATCACCCCTACTACTATACATACTGGACCAACTACTAGAGCTCGCACACGCCAATTGAATACCAGGTACTTTCGTTTCTTGGTAAAAATTCTAATGTTCACGAGAATATGACACTGCCAAAATTGGATACATTTGTTTTGCTTACAAATGAAGGGCCTATCTCGGACAAGAAGGATGAACATTGGAGCAAGATCAAGCATGGAGTGGATGGCATGTGCAAGGTAAACAAGAACGGAGTTTCAAGTGATGATTTCACAACTTTGAAGCCACCATAATGAGTGCATTGTAACACCCACGATGCAGCTATATCTCCCATGTGTCGGAGCACGAGTTAGAGGCATAACCGCATAGTAGGCATGTCGCAAGAGGGGTAATCTTTACACATCCCATGTACTGAATAAGAAAGGGATAAAGAGTTGGCTTACAATCGCCACTTCACACAATACATAAATATATCATACATCATCCAGAATACAATCAAGGTCCGACTACGGAACCAAAATAAAGAAAGACAACCCCAAATGCTAGATCCTCGATCGCCCCAATTGGGCCCCTCTACTGATCATCCGGAAAAGAAACATAGTAACGGCCCGAATCCTTGTCGAACTCCCTCTTGAGTTCGGTAGCGTCCCCTGCACTGGCATCATCGGCACCTGCATATGTTTGGAAGTAACTGTGAGTCACGGGGACTCAGCAATCTCACACCCTCACGATCACAACTATTTAAGCTTATGGGTAGGAAAGGTAGTGAGGTGGAGCTGCAGCAAGCACTAGCATGTATGGTGACTAACTTACGCAAATGAGAGCAAGAAGAGAAGCAAAGCACGGTGGAGAAGCTAAATAGTGATCAAGAAGTGATCCTGAAGCTACTTACGTCCAAGCATAACACGAAACCATGTTCTCTTCCCGAACTCCACCGAAAAGAGACCATCACGGCTACACACACGGTTGATTCATTTTAATTTAAGTTATGTGTCAGGTTTTCTACAACCGGATATTAACAAATTCCCATCTGCCCATAACCGCAGGCACGGCTTTCAAAAGTTCAAACCCTGCAGGGGTGTCCCAACTTAGCACATCACAAGCTCTCACGGTCAATGAAGGATATTCCTTCTCCCAGGAAGACCTGATCAGACTCGGAATCCCGGTTACAAGACATTTCGACAATGGTAAAACAAGTCCAGCAAAGCCTCCCGATGTGCCGCCAAATCCCGATAGGATCTTCATATATCTCGTTCTCAGGGCACACCAGATGAACACTACGTACAACTAAAACCAAACCTCAATTTTCCTCGAGGTGGCGCTGCAAGTGGCCCTGTTTTGGACCAACACTCAGAGGAGCACTGGCCCAGGGGTTTAAAATAAAGATGACCCTTGAGTCCGCGGAACCCAAGGGAAAAAGGCTTAGGTGGCAAATGGTAAAACCAAGGTTGGGCCTTACTGGAGGAGTTTTATTCAAGGCGAACTGTCAAGGGGTTCCCATAACACCCAACCGTGTAAGGAACGCAAAATCAAGGAACATAACACCGGTATGACGGAAACTAGGGCGGCAAGAGTGGAACAAAACACCAGGCATAAGGCCGAGCCTTCCACACTTTACCAATTATATAGATGCATTAAAGTAAACAAGATATAATAATGATATCCCAACAATATCCATGTTCCAACATGGAACAAACTACAACTTCACCTGCAACTAGCAACGCTATAAGAGGGGATGCGCAAAGCGGTAACATAGCCAAACAATGGTTTGCTAGGAAAGGTGAGTTAGAGGCTTGACATGGCAATATGGGAGGCATGATAAAGCAAGTGGTAGGTATCGCATCATAGCAATAGAGCGAACAACTAGCAAGCAAATATAGAAGTGATTTCGAGAGTATGGTCATCTTGCCTGCAAAGTTCTCAGAGTTGACGAAAGCTTGATCCTCGTAAGCGTACTCAACGGGTTCGTCGATCACGTAATCGTCTCCCGGCTCTACCCGAAGCAATAACACAAGCAAAGGAAACAACAATCAACCACGGTGCAATGCGCAAGCAACATGATGCAAAACATGGCATGATATGCGGGATGTGATATGCAATGCATATGCATGCTCCGGAAGGAAAATATTGATCAAGGCACCAACTTAGAAAACCAAGAGTGCCGCTGGAAATAAGAGATGATTTCGGTCGAAATGGATATAAAGATCGCCAGAATCGGATGCACGGTTTGCAAAAGGCAAGCAAAACAAGAATGGCACAATTCTGCAATTAACAGCATGATGCCATCTAGAATGCAACAAGAAACTAATCTACTGCACCCCAACATAACAACAAAGCACATGGCAGTATTCTACTGAAGATGCTTGACAAAAGATGAACACTGATCTACGGCTAAATCACACAAGAACAGGTTCAAACAAGCATGGCAAAAGTGCAAAAGATATCAGCATCACAGACTTAGTGAAAATACTAACATGCCAGGAATTAACATCAGGAAGCCATGTTTAGAGCACGCAAACAACATGCTACAGGAGCATATCATAGCCAAACAAGGTATGGCATGAATTTACTCAAAGCATAGAACAAAAGTCCCTTACTTACCATGAGCCAAAAGGGCAGAGAAAATATGATGGCGCCCATGTAAACATAGCAAGTTTCGTTAACAGATTCAGACTTAGCAGAAAACTGAGCATGGCATAAACAGAATTATGCAGGCATGTTTGCGAGCTCGATTCACTCAACACAAGGCATTGCATGACAAGATAAGCATAGCATCATCAAGAAGACATGATCAAGAAGCTAACCATGGCAAGAACTAGTTCATATCATGCATGGATCAACCACAACAACCTTGGCGAAATTGATTAACACGTAAACAATCTGCCAGGAACATTTTATAGCAAAAGTATAGCAAGATTGAGACATGTTAGGGCACTCCATAATTGCAAACAGGGGCATGGATGTATAGAGCATAACCATATGTCCAAATCATCCTTACTTAAGCAACTCAAAAGAAGCATGGATCTCACTGTAGCAACATTGATACATGGCATAAAAATAACAGCAGAGCAAGGACTTAGCAAAATCCTGAGATCCTGAAATCAGCAATAACACGAAGGCTACTTTGCAAGCTTGTGCTAGTCACCACAAAGATCACAAAAATACATGGCAAACACCAAGATGACATGGCATAGATCAAAACACATGTAGAGCTCATGCCCATATGCAGCACACAACAAATGTGACAAAAATGACAAATGCTCATAATCTGCTAAGTACAGCACCTAACAATTTATAGCACTTTTGCATCAACGATTTGGGCATCAAGATGAACTCAAACAAGCATGACACAATGTAACAAAATTAAGAGCACATCCTGATGAACATTTTGATATATTGCATGCACAAAACGGAGCTACGGTCACAGAGTTATGGCATGATGAACAGGGGCTAAAAGTATAGCAGAAAATGACTTAGAGAAGAAAACGAGGTAAACCTCCGGTCCAGATCTAGGGTTCTTGGGCACGAAAGTCGAGGCAGCGGAAGATCTCGCCGGAGAATGTCGGGGCGGCGGCAGGAGCTGAGGAGGAAGGTGGCCGCAGCGCGTGCTCGCCGGATCCGGTGGCCGGACGGCGAGGTGCGGGCAGGCGAGGTCGCCGAAGTGTGGGACGGGGTGTGGCGGAGGCGGCGTTGCGCCGGACGCTGACGAGGGTACCACGGCGGTGCACGTCAGGCGGCGAGGCGCGTCGGGCGGCGAGGAAGGCGGAGCCGGGCGGTGCTGTGGGCGGCGAAGCGCCAGCGCTCGCGGGTGGCGCTCCGGGCCGGGAGGGCCTGGCTCGGGCCCCGTGGGCCGGCACGGTGGACGGCGGCGGGAGGACACGTGGCAGGCGGCGATAGGCGTGGGGCGGCAGCGCGATTTATCCGGCCGGACCGGACGCGTCCGGTGGCGGAGAGGGAGCGGGGCTAGGGTTGCATTGCAAAAATTTGGAGGGGATCACATATATATACATAGGGGGAGGTAGGAGTGTCCAAATGAGGTGCGGTTTTCGCCCACGCGATCGTGATCCGACGGCGGAGGGCATGGAAGGGGTTTGGAAGGGTTATTGGGCCATTTTGGAGGGGTGTTGGGCTGCAACACACACGACGCCTTTGCAGTTCCTTGGTTAACCGTTGGAGTATCAAACAGACTCCAAATGGCACTAAATTTGACAGGCGGTCTACCGGTGGTGTACCAAGGCCGCTTGGCAAATCTCGGTCCATTCCGAGAATGTTTAACACCCGCTCACGAAAAGAGGCAAAAGGGGGCGCCGGAGGACATAGGAGTGTCGGATTGCAAAACGGACAACAGGGAAAATGCTCGGATGCATGAGAAGAACACGTATGCAAATGCAATGAACATGAATTACATGATATGAAATGCATGACATGAACAAAATGCAAAACGAAGACAAAACCAACCACGAGGGAATCTCATAACTTAGAGCCGAAAATGGCAAGAGTCAGAGTACAAATATGGCAAGTTACATCCGAGGCGTTACATGCATGAAGGCTTGGACAAAACGTACAAGATGCTACTGCATAAATTTCGTCCAGAGGCTATTATAGGTGCTGCGTCACCTTATTATTGGGCCAAGTCCATGTATTTCTAAATACTTCGGTATAGGCTGTTTTTAGAGTCCGTATGTGTGGGGAAATAGAGTTAAGGGTTGGTTTCGGACCCCTCATCCAAGGGGTCATGAAATTCCCCCCTACTCCTCCATATATACAGCCCTTAGGGCATCGTTTTGACTTCGGGTTTTGTTTAGATTAAAGTTCGCCATAGTTGCAACATTGTGTACTTTGTTTGTGTTCAACAACGAGACCAAGACGTCACAGAACCCCACCTTGATCAATAAAGATTTCCTCTTATATTCGTAATATCCAGATTATAATATAAGTTTCTTGCTTGTTCTTCATTCGCTTGCAAGAAATATACCCTCGTTGTCAGGTTGATCGTGCTCCGGCATGGTCAATAACCTCTTGGAGTTTGTTTAGAGATTGCTAAGGCGCGACGTCCTCGCACATTCGTAGTCGGATCGTCAAAGTCTACTCCTCCGAAAACGATAATCACCATCTCATCGAAACATGGGACACCTTTGCCTTTATCAAGTGGTATCGGATTTCCGGGTTGCTCGGTGAGATTTAATAGTTTTTCGTAATTTAGATCGCATCTTTTCTTCATACCTACATTCCACAAAAAAGGCACAAAACAATTAGGGTTAGTTCATCATAACCGAACCAATCTGAGTCTTTGCATAATCTTCTCAATATTTTGCTCTGTTGAATTTGCGGTTGCATCGTCATGTCTAGTTGCTGGTCTTCGGGTCTAGTCCTTTAGAGTTTCGAGTTCTGTTCACAAGTTGTCACATCGCCACTGCACCATCTTCAACGCTGCTGCCATATACCACAAACACTGACATATCCTACCACCACTGCCATATCCTACCACCCTCACCGCTGCTGCCATAAAACCATCACATATCCACCACTGATCCGAGTCCATATATAGCACGCCACCAATCCGAGTCCATATATACCATGCCACCAATCTGAGTCCACATATGCCACCGCCTGTCAATCACCAATCCGAGTCCATCCCATATTCGGC
Source organism: Triticum aestivum (assembly GCF_018294505.1). NCBI lineage: Eukaryota > Viridiplantae > Streptophyta > Magnoliopsida > Poales > Poaceae > Triticum > Triticum aestivum. The sequence goes on along the minus strand of NC_057797.1, from coordinate 242,746,733 downwards.
TTGCTTTCAAGATCCATCTGTAGTCATATTCGTCTTTCCTTCTCTAAGTAGGTTTCAGATTCCATCAATATTTTGTGAAGAGGTTTCCAAAAAAAGAGTCTCGAAACCACCCTCCGTTTAGAGCCAAAATTTTCCAAAAACACACTTGTCAAAAAAATCCAACTATCTTATTTTAGGTATTCCCGAGCGTTTTGAGACAGTCGTCATTATAGAAAGTTTTTTTTTGACCAATTTCCAATTTTTTGTCGAGATAGTCGAGAAAAATTAGTCAAAAAAATCGTGTCTATCCTATTATTTTGACTTGGGAAGAGTTTTGTGACACTCACCATTATAGTGATTTTCTGCAAAAAAAAGAGCGCAACAAAAGAGCGCCAACAAAATCCAGAGTGTGCTCCTCCTTTGTGTACGGTAGCGTCGTGATTTTGTTAGTGTTCTAGGCTCATGTCTCTAGCACGGTCTAGCCTAGTACCAGCACAGTACCGTCGTTGAGCGTTTATTCAACTTTGCATGTTTGAATTGATTATTGCTGGCCCTTTTTGCTATCATATTATAAGCCCTCCCATCTCCACATACGTTTACGTCATGCGTTTGAACCACCTGGCAATCGCTCTATCCAAGCTTTGAGGAGTTTTGACTACAATGGTAGCCGATCAACGCCTGCTGCTTGGTAAGAACTGGTAAGAATTTGTGATTAGCTTGACGGATTTGTAACTTTCCACCACATCCTCTTAGTTGTCCGTAGGACATATTCTTGTGTGTTTCTCTTGTTGCTAACCATATCAGGATCACAAGTGGAAAATCTGGACAGGGAGAACATGACAAATAAGGAACTACATGATAAATTTTGACAAATGTTGGGTGAACAGGTGCAAGACGTGATGGCCAGTTTTGGAAAGGCACTAGAAAGGATTGATGACATTGAGAAGACAATTGACACCAGGTTGGATGCCAAGTTTTATAAAGTACTCGTGTGTCTACCACAACCACCAACCACCTCTGCCGCACCATTGCAACAACATCAACAACCACCTTCATGTCACGATCCAGCAGGACGAGCGAAGCATGTCCCTCTTGAGCTAGGACAAATTTCCGATGCCACTGCTACTGTTGTTGATGCTTCTGTAGCTCCTGCTGCTACTACAGATGAGGTGGGCTATTACGAGGGTGAGGTTAATCAAAATTAGAACTACGTGCAACCACCAGCACCACCACTAACAGGTCATCCTCATGCATATAATCGCAACGGTAGGGCTGCACCACCACCTCGGGTACGATATTATGATCATATTCCTAAACTGAAAATGAACATTCCATCATTTGAGGGTAGATACATTCTTAATGTCTATCTTACTTAAGAGTTATAAACTGAACAAAGTTTCACATGCTTACAATGTCCTGAGGATAGACGTCTTGCTGTTGTTGTTTGTGAATTCACTTGTTTTGCTTCTGTTTGGTGGTCTGAACATTGTAGATTATATCACGATAATATCCCTACTACTTGTGCTACTTTGAAAATTGCTATGCGTACTCATTGGGTTCCACCATATTATCAACGTGAATTACTCCAAAAGTTGCAATGCTTAAAACAATGAAAAAAACTATAGAGGAATAGTATCAGGAATTACAAACTGGCATGATTAGATGTGGTATTGTTGAGGATAATGAAGGTATGTTGCACGTTTTATGGGTGGATTAAATAGATAGATTCATACCATTCTAGAGTATATGGAGTATAATAATATCACTCGTTTATTCCATCTTGCTTGCAAAGCTGAATGTGAAGTGCGGGATCGACAGGCATTGGCACAAACAAACTTTTCTGTAGGTCGATCTTCATCATGGACACCACGTACATCATCTACTTCCACACGGCCTACTGTAGCACTGCCGACTTCAGCCGCCAATTCCAACGGAGATATAAGAAAACAGGCACCACCACCATCTGCCAGGAGCACACCTTCTGGTCCCGCACAAAGCTCTTCTTCATCCATGGCATCAACAGGGCAAACACATGAGGTTAATTGCCATCGTTGCAAGGGTGGAGCTCACTATGCGAGCAAATGTCCATCTCCGTGTGTGATGATTGTTACTGAGGATGGTGGGTATGAGTCTGCTAGTGACTATGATGAGGAGACTTTGGCTCTTACTGTAAGTGAAGAACGCGGTGGAGATGATTCTGAACATGAGAGGCAACGCATGACTGCTGAAGATGCTAACATGTATGAGAGTTTAGTTGCTCAACATGTTTTGAGTGTGCAGTTAACACAAGCTGAGCAAAATCAGACGCACAATTTTTCCATACAAAGGGAGTTGTGAAGGGACGTTCTGTCTGCGTCGTCGTTGGGTGAGGGAGTTGCAACAACTTGGCTAGCATGGAGATGGTGGAGAAGTTGTCTCTCACCACCAGACCACATCTGCATCCTTACTACATCTAATGGTTCAACAATAGCAGCAAGGTTAAGGTAACATCTATTGTTTGTGTGCATTTTAGTATTAGTACATATGCTGATTATGCTAATTGTGATGTGGTACCCATGCAAGCATGTTCCTTATTACTTGGTAGACCATGGCAATTTGTAAAAAAATCTGTACACTATGGTAGAAGCAATCAGTATACTCTTGTTCATAAGGATGAACATATTACTTTGCTTCCTATATCTCCTGATTCCATTTTGAAAGATGATATTCATAGAGCTAGTAAAGCAAAATAGGAGCAAAATAAGAGTGAAAATTAGATTGTGGCAAAAGAATTTGAGCAACAAATGAAGCCTAATAATAAACCATCTAGCGTTGCTTCTGAAATTAAATTGAAAAGTGGATGTTTACTTGCCACCAAATCTGATATCGATGATCTAGATTTCAGCAAATCTGTTTGCTATGCTTTTGTGTGCAAAGAGGCATTATTTTAATTCGAGGACGTGCCTCCCTCTTTGCCTCCTGCTGTCACTAACATTTTGCAGGAGTTTGTTGACGTGTTTCCACAAGACGTGCCATCGAGATTACCACCTATTCGAGGGATTGAGCATCATATTGACTTAGGCCCCGTTAGGGAATACTCCGCTCCACGCTCCACTCCGGGAGCTGACGGAGCTGTAGTACGAAACCTAAGAGCGAGCAAACCGCCGCTCCGTAGATTCTAGGAGCTAGTGAATTATCGAACGGGGCCTTAATTCTTGGTGCTTCACTGCCAAACCGTGCGCCATACCATACCAATCCAGAGGAGACGAAGGATATTATGCGTCATGTACAAGAGCTACTCAACAAAGGTTATATACGCAAATCTCTTAGTCCTTGTGTTGTTCCTGTTATACCAGTGCCAAAAAAGGATGGTATATCACATATGTGTGTTCATTGTAGAGGCATTAATAATATTACAATTCGTTATCCACTGGTACAGTGACGTGCTAAACAAACGGTTTTTAATCCCTTTCCATGATGGCACTTGGAACCGTCGCCAAGTGAGTGTGGGCGATAGGGGGTCCTTCCCACACGACCCAGAAATCGTCGGGGATAGGCCCTCCCGGGACCCAGGCTGGGACCGTGTGCGATCGGGCGAGGCATCGAAACCCAATCATTTCTGTAGGTATGTACATCCCACATGGTGAATCCTAGAAATCATTTCCGTAGGTATGTACATCCCACACGGTGAATCCCAGAAATCATTTCCGTAGGTATGTACATCCCACATAATGAATCCCAGAAATCATTTCCGTAGGTAAGTACATCCCACATGGTGAATCCAAGAAAATCATTTCCGTAGGTATGTACATCCCACACAGTTTGTGCAAGGTGGCCTAACGCAAACAGTTCGCTGCCGGAAGCCGTGTGTGATTGTTAGTTGTTCGAACACGCCTACTTTCTAGAAATCGTGCGGGTTGTTTGAGTTCATCGCCCATGGTGTTGTTCGAGTAACCGTTTGCAATAGAAAACCCCAAAAAGCAGGGTAATTAGCCTATTATTAATAATCCACGTACTAATCAAACTGATATTTCTTATAAAACACGCCAGATATTTCATATCTGTATAAAAGCAACCAGAATTTCATAATCGAATTACATCAGATAGCTTCAGCACTTAGTTACGCCATTACACAACAGCACCAAGTTTCACATGCAGCATCAGAAACCTTTGGAAAGTAGCATCATACACGGTAAATAGACAGATTAATCTCATCTGGGAAACTACAGAAGTGGAAGACAAATATTGAGCCTTCAGTGATGTTGAATGTCCTTGCAACTTTAGGCCAGTGGCTATGGATAATTTCTCGCCCAACCTTCGTACTCTTCAACAAGACTTCAATATTGTACCGTGGGTGTTGAATGAATACCTTCCTCGTCTCTTGACCATGCAGGTGGTTTGAGAGGTAATCATCGGTGAACTGCTTTGAAAAGTATTGAAAACAAAGCTATGCATAAATTGTTGTTGTAAATTTTGAAATGGCGCAAGGGGTAAAAACAAGGTAAAAGAGTTGGTACCATCCTATAGTTGACTGATGTCTTCTTCATTGTGCAAACACAGATCTTGCTGTTATTCGTCGCAAGTTTCTTCATCCTAACAATCTTTCTGAGTTTCTTGACTTGACTGATATTCATGGACATCTCATTTCCCCATATGCAAAATGGGTCGAACAGTGGGTCTAAGCCTCTGATAGCAGGACCTACATGTGCAAGACCAAATTGTAAGAAACCTAAATATTAGAATGATTCCTGCAACTGCACAATAATGCGCTATTAGCCAAAGGACCCTGCTTGAACAAACCTCGATGGTAAACCGCAGTGTCTCCCATTGTTTCCCTGCAACACACATAAGGAAGATCTTGATCAGGTTAACTGAGAGTTGCCATACTATTTGTAGAATATGTATTGAGTACAGCCAAATTGCAGAACTGAACCAAACAGTTAAATGGACAGCAGACCAAATGAACAAAAATAGTTAACTGAGCACGACATTGGGGAGTAGAAACATGTATGAGAAGATAAGACAGTTAACAAAACAAAGAATGCTTGAGAACAGTACTACGAAATGTAGCAATTGTTGGACCAAAGAGTTAACTAAACATTACATTTCAGAGGACCAAACTGTTAACTAAACATCAGATTGCATATTAACATTATAGAGGACAAATCACTAGAAGGCACTGGCGGTGGCCTCGAGAAAACATCACGAACTGTATTTTAAAGTAGAAAAGCATGCGACGGTGTCGATTGTGGCCTCGAATACGAGGTGCTCCTCCAAGATCAGGCGGTCTACACGCATGTCAGCGATAGCGACCTTGTTCACGCGTGCGGACGCATGCTACTCAGCTCCACGTTATACTGCGTGTAAAATGGTTGTCGGCGGCGCTTAATTGGAGGAGGGGGCTGAAAGTGCATTAAGTCGACTAGAGGGGGTGAATAGGCGATTTTTATGAATTCTTCACTAAGGAATTTCAGGGTGAGGAAATTCCTAAGAGAAGAACTACTTGCAGCGGAATAAGTACTCGGAAGTAAACATAACAGAGCATGAGCATGGTCTTCACGATGAAATGAAAACAAGCACAGAGTACAGAAAGCGTAAACACATGATAAACAGAATGAAGACAAACAGACTAAAGAAATTTGAGCTGAGGAAATAGAGAAAGTCTTAAGTCAAAATCTTCAAACAGATATGAACAACACACAACACAGAAATGAGGAAACGGAAGGGTTGAGGAAATGGAACCAGTTAGCTTGGTGAAGACAATGATTTGGTAGACCAGTTCCAACTGTTGTGACAGTTGTACGTCTGGTTAGGGCGGCTAGGTATTTAAACCTGAGGACACACAGTCCCGGACACCCAGTCCTGAACATGCATCTCAGGACACTTAGTCCTCACTGTATTCCCCTTGAGCTAAGGTCACACAGACCTCGCCCAATCACTCGTGGTAAGTCTTCAGGTGACTTCCAAACCTTCACAGACTCGGACACTCGGTGATCCACAATTTCCTCTTGGATGCTCTAGACCATGACGCCTAACCGTCTGGAAGATGCATAGTCTTCAAAGGTAACAAGCGTGGGATCCACGCAGGATCAATCTCATCAGTAATGCTCAATCACTTTGGGTTTGTAGGTGTTTGGGTTTCGGTTTTCCTCACTTGATGATCTTCGCTCAAAGTCCTCGGAGGATGGGATGCTCTCAAATGACAAGTGTCAGTTTCTCTCAGAGCAGCCAACCAGCTAGTGGTTGTAGGGGGCGGCTATTTATAGCCTAGGGAGCAGCCCGACATGATAAGACATAAATGCCCTTCAATGATATGATCGTTAGGTGGGTAGATATTTTGGGACAGCTGGCGCATAGCACAGCAACGGTCGGAATTTTGACTATCAAATTCCTCAGGGCTATCATGTTCCTTACTGTGTAGGCAATCCGCACTAGCGAATTCCTAACTCCTCAGTCAAAACAAATTCCTCAGAGACCAAAAGAACTTTGTCTCTGTCACTAAAGAAATTGACTGAGTTGTATGAGATTTCCAATGGCTTCACTCGAAGGGATTGATAGGTGTAGGATTTGAGTTAAGCATCACTTGGAAAATTTTCCTTAGTATTTCCTCGAACCCCTTTAATAGTACGGTGTTTCCTATGACTCAAGAAATAGAAAATGAAACTACAAAAACAAAAGTCTTCATGCTTCATCTTCCTCGAATGAATACCAAGTCTTCAGGATCACACCAATTTCTTCACTTTCAAAGTCTTCAGAAAGTCTTCAGAAATCCAAAGTCTTCAGTCGAAGAACTTCATTTTTAGGGGTCGACTTACTCTATAAATATCAAACTCCTCATAGACTTATAGACCTATGTACACTCACAAACACATTAGTCCCTTAACCTATAAGTCTTCAATACACCAAAATCACTAAGGGGCACTAGATGCACTTACAATCTCCCCCTTTTTGGTGATTGATGACAATATAGGTTAAGTTTTCAACGGGGATAAACATATGAAGTGTAAATAGTGATATTAAGGAATTTGATTGCAAGATATAGAAGAACTCCCCCTAAAGATGTGCATAGTGAGGAATTTGCTTTTGAAGCAATGCACACTTTGAAGAGTAGAATCATGGAGATCTCCCCCTATATCTTGTAATCCATACATGCATTTAACATATAATATGAAGAATTTGAAATGCATGAAGAAATATGGTGACTGATGTAATTCAGCATGCATACATTAACATTAATGAGGAATAAGCATGCAGAAAAACTCATCAAAAGTATCAGACCACCATAGAGTTTTAGTTTACAACTCGATCGAATAAAGTCTCAGAAGAACGAGAGCTGTAACTTAGAAAAAAAAATGCCCATATAAGTAGACCCGCTTGAAGACTAACTCAAATTTCTCCCCCTTTGTCATCAAATGACCAAAAGGAACGAAAAATGAGGACTAACGCCCCTGAAGAATATCAAGTTGAAGGAGGAGCGCCAGCATTGTTGGGGTCGTTTGTTGTTGTAAGGCTTGCCTGTAGCGACCAGACCTCAAATGGTCCAATCTCTGTGCTCAGGTGTCATCCCTGGATCAGTAATGCTGACACCACACAGTACTTGAAGGATTTATAACAGAGTAGCAATCACACACTTATTACATCGAGTGTCTCAAAAGAGAACTTATTACAATAAATATGGCTTAAGGCCATCTAACAACGATAACAGCGAAAGGCTTGGAAGATAAGTGAGTCCATCAACTCCAACGGCATCACTGAGTATAGAACCACGACCTAAAAGGCACCTTACTCGTCATCTGAAAAGTCTGCAAGATGAACGTTGTAGCCCAAAAATGGGTCAGCACATGGAATATGATGGCAATGTAACACATAGAGAGCAATGAAAGAGTAATGCTATACTACATGCATATTTGGCTGGTGGAAAGCTCTATGGTTACAGTTTTGCGTAAAGCCAATTTTTCCCTGCTGCAAAGGAATAAATTTTATTTAACTATCATGGTAGTTGTTAAACATTGAGAATGGTTTACAGCATTCTCAATCCCAATTAAGCATCATCATTAAAACCCAACAAAATTAATTTAGAGTAACATGATGAGATTCACATGATAATCCAAGAACTAGATACTCAAGATGTCCATAACCCGGGACACGGCTAATCATGATTAGTTTATACACTCTGCAGAGGTTTGCGCACTTTTCCCCACTTCTCCAATGCGTCCCATGGTGATGTGAGCTGCCATGCTCTTTCCTAGACTCCAGGTTGGTGCATCAAAAGAAAACTCTATGGGCTCAGTGACTGGCATGAACGTCCTTCCTGGAACTTGAACTTGAATCATCCAGCGCTCTTCTTCCAGTAAAGTGGCGTTGTAGGTTCCGGTGAAGCTTGGTACTCCTATGTTTAGATATCTAGTGACTTCCTTCAAGTGGCGTCCAAAGGGTGTATCTTCATCCGGCTGAGTGAACTTGTTCCTTGCATCCGCCATCCTAAAAGAGTAGAAAAGATGAGGAGTCAGAATGAGAAGAGAGTAGTGATCTAGGGCTTTTGCTTAGTGGTCGTGTCCTACAGTCAGCGTGTGCTCTAATACCATCTTGTAGCGACCGGACCTCAAACAGTCCAATCTTTGTGCTCAGGTGTCATCCCTGGATCAGTAATGCTGACACCATATAGTACTTGAAGGATTTATAATAGAGTAGCAATCACACACTTATTACATCGAGTGTCTCAAAATAGAACTTATTACAATAAATATGGCTTAAGGCCATCTAACAACGATAACAGCAGAAAGCTTGGAAGATAAGTGAGTCCATCAACTCCAACGGCATCACTGAGTATAGAACCATGACCTAAAAGGCACCTTACTCATCGTCTGAAAAGTCTGCAACATGAACGTTGCAGCCCAAAAATGGGTCAGCACATGGAATATGCTGGCAATGTACCACATAGAGAGCAATGAAAGAGTAATGCTATACTACATGCATATTTGGCTGGTGGAAAGCTCTATGGTTACAGTTTTGCGTAAAGCCAATTTTTCCCTACTGCAAAGGAATAAATTTTATTTAACTATTAGGGTAGTTGTTAAACATTGAGAATGGTTGACAGCATTCTCAATCCCAATTAGGCATCATCATTAAAACCCAACAAAATTCATTTAGAGTAACATGATGAGATTCACATGATAATCCAAGAACTAGATACTCAAGATGTCCATAACCGGGGACACGGCTAATCATGATAAGTTTATACACTCTGTAGAGGTTTGCGCACTTTTCCCCACAAGACTCGATCTCCTCCATTGGGATTCTCGCACTACATGGTGTTTGAGAAATGGATGACCGAGACATAGTCTTTCAGAAGCGCTAGCACCTTACGAACGGGTAGACCGTACCAACCTACATCTCCTACATCTTCTAGTCCACCACTGTAAGAGTTCGCATGACTTAGTCAACTATGCTAGAGCCCATAATAGCTTGTGGCTGCACACGGAAGTTTCTAGTATGAATAATCTCATGATCCCTTTGAGCCTGGGTGGCGGTCCAAAAGAAAAACAGGCAATCGCTGGAATACCCAGGTGCCTCAATCCACCCAGATGTGTGTTTAAGTTGCCATCTTAAGTAAACCATTAAATTATCAAACTCACATCTGTCATGGATTTCACTCACCCAATCCATGTCTACTAGCATAGCATGGCATAAAAGCAAACGTAGAAGTAACTCCCAAAGGTTTGATAATAACAGGTAATAGGTACTACCTCAACTACTTCCCAAACCCGAATTTAATTAGATCATAAACATGCAATGTGTGAGGGTTGATCTAATGCAATAAAAACTGGGTAAAAGGAAGTATGATCAAAGTGTTACTTGTCTTGCTGATGATCCGTGAAACCTAGCGATTCGAAGTAGCAAGCGGCGCACTCCGGATACTCTATCGCAAACAAACAAGCATACAATAAGTACTCCTTTAATGCACAGGTAAAACCCGAATAAGAGATCTAACCAGAAAGTTCAACTTAAGAACTCCAGTTGGCAAAAAGAAACAAATCAAACGAAGCAACGAAAGACAAACGGCAAAAGAAACAAGCTCCGTTTACTAATCTGAATCTAGGTCAAATTTTCCTGAGGCAAAAACTTGTTTGAGTTGGTTAAATGGAAAGAGGGTTTCGAGATCAAACTCCAGGCGCTTGAATCGCCTGATTACGATAAACGAGCGAAAAGTTAAACTAAAACGAACATCGGATCAGGAATCGCGATTAGAAAAATCGCGGATTTAATCCGAGAAAAAAGAAAAATGACGAACAAGTTAACGAATGAACGTTCGTTAACTGGAACTAAACGATGAACGCGTTCGTTAAAACGAATGAACGAGCAAACGCTCGCTAAATAAATAAACCAGAGAAAAACCGATCTATTTTAAAAAACGAAATCTAGGGTTTTCTAAAAAAGGCGAAGCGGTTTTTCTCAGAAAACCGGGCGGTGGCGGCTACCTCGGCTCGGGCTCCGGCGAAGCTCCGGCGGGGCCCCGGGCGGCGGCGAGTGGTGTGAGGCGGCGGTTCCTGGCGGCGGCGGCGGCGACAGGCGGCGCGGGCGGTGGCTGCGGCGTGCGGCGGCGACGGCAGGCGGCTTGCGGTGGCGCGGGCGATGTGGGGAGGCGGCGGTGGTGGCTCGAGGCTCCAGGGGGCTCCAGCGAGGTTATAAAGGGGGGCGGCCAACTTGGGGAAGGGGGCGGCCTCGGGAGGCGAGTCCTTCCCTGACACGGCGGCGGCGGCGATCGGGACTCCGGTCCTGATCCGGCTTGCGGGAGGCGGCGGCAGCTGGGCCGGCTCGGCTGGGCCTTCGGCCCAGTCGGGCGCGCGGGTTTCTTTTTTAAAAAAAATATCACTGCAACTAAAACCATTCTAGTAAAATAAATAAAAAACTAAAAATGCCAAAACCAATTTTCGCCGTCTAAATAAAATATTTAGAACAGGATGAACATTTTCTTGGCCCTAAATGCAATTTTTGAAAACGTGCAATTTTTCCTAAATTCAAATATAATAGCAAATAAAACCAAAAATAAAATCTTATTTGATTTTTTTAGTAAATCCTCAATATTTCTTTATTTTGGGAAAGTCATTTTATTCCCTTTCTCATAATTTTATAATAGAAATAATTGAAGATAAAATAAATAAAATCAAATGATCCTATTTTCAAAATTTGAGAAAACTCAAATATGAAAATTACGAAATCCCCAACTCTCTCCGAGGGTCCTTGAGTTGCGTGAAATTTCTAGGATCAACCAAAATGCAAATAAATATGATGTGCAATGATGATCTATTGTATAACATCCCAAATTGAAAATTTGGGATGTTACACTGCCACAGTGTCGTCCAAGTCTTCATGCTCATCGGTTTCGCGTGATGAAGAATATGAGCTGGACACCAAGGAAGGAACTTTAGTCTTCTTGAATTTCTTCGCTGGTGGCGGCTGAGACCATTCAAAGTCCTGCTTGAAATCCATTTTCTTCAGATCGTCTTCACCATAAAGATGTGACAAAACAGCCCAGGTGCGGCCGAAGACTTCATGGAGATAGTAATGGTTTTTCTTCACTGCATTGTGTGTAGCAGTCATGTTGTGAAGAATAGAACCAAACTGGCGCTTAACCCATTTGTGGTTTCGATCCACCTTCTGGTGAAGACTAAGAAGAAGCTCACAGTTAGTCATCATCCGGGGAGTTGTTGCTTGAGGATTTGGCTTTGATGCATTAGCGGCAGAATCATGAGTAGCAGAATCATCATTGGTGGAGTAAGATGCAGCTTTGCGAAACTGACCATCCAATGGACGAAAGCCTTCATCAATAATTGCAGTAGCTTTGCCCTTTTCATCAGATGAGGAAAATGTCCGCTTGAGGACTTCTATAGGGGGCAGGTAACTGACATGATTCTGAAAATCAACCTTGTAGTTGAGTGAAGACCTTGTTCTGAGGAATCTCATAATCCACGGAGTGTAAGGCTTCAACTCAAACGGAGAGAGGGCAACATCTGCCAGAGTCCTCATGAAGAAATCATGATAGTTGATAGGAATGCCATGTATGATATTGAATAGCAGATTCTTCATGATGCCAACAACTTCTTCATCATTTGAATCGTGGCCTTTGATTGGACTCATTGTCTTCGTCAAAATGTGATAGACAGTTCTAGGCACAAACAACAACTCCTTCATGAGGAATTTGGTCCTTGGATCTTGACCTGGCTTCAGAGGCTTCATTAGCACTTGCATGTAATGGGCAGTGAGTTCAGGTTCATGATAGATGCAACGAGCGCCTTCAAGGGGAGGACTGACAGGCACGGCATGAAGTAATTCAGAGGCCGGTGCTTTGAAATGTGTGTTTTCTGTCATCCAGTCCAAAACCCAAGAGTTCACATCGTCAGCGTCGCCTGTGATATGCAGAGTTGCATAGAATTGAAGAACGATCTCTTCATTCCAATCGCAAATATCCGTGCAAAAGTTGAGCAGTCCTGCATCATGAAGCACACTAAGGACTGGGTGAAGCAAGGCAGTGATTCCATGTCCATGTGAGGAATATGCGCATGGTCGAAGACTTTGTCCTTGTTGATGAGCAGTGAAGAATAAAAGTTTGCTTAGCTGGCAGTCCAGAAGCGCTTCCTTCTAAGACGAGCAGAGTCATAAGGGTTATAGTCTATGAAGAACACATGCTCGCCGAAGAAGTCATCGGCCTTGAATTTCTGCTTCTTCGAGAAGGGATCCTTTGGCTTGGGCTGAGGGGTATCGGTCAATTGCATCACCACCTCAGGAATCACAATCTCAAGATCCACTGGCTGAGGAATTTCAGCTTCTTCTTCAGTGACAGCCTAAGTCTTCAATTCTTCATTAACATTTTCTTCAGCACTAGTGGCTGGAATCTCTTCATGGATAGACGGTGTGGCATGAGGTTCTTCAGAACCCATTTGAACTTCAGTGGTTACAGGGGACTGAGGAATTTGTTGAAGGGGTGTGAATAAAGGAGAATTGGGGTGCTAACTTTCCCAAAATTCATCGTTCAATATGGAGTTGTGCATCCAATGTCCACATCTTCTTCTTCATTCTTTTCTTCAACGTCGGCCTCTTCAGCAGTGAACTGGGGCATGGGCGATGAGACTATTGTGGTTGAAGGGATTGCATCTGCTTCAATTTCTTCATCCAACTGCTCTGAAGAAGCAGCAGAAGGAATGTCATCATCAGATCATTTGGGATCTCATATTCTTCATCAGAAGGAACAAGGTCCTTTGATGGCATGGATGAGACAGGAATAGCATCAATTGGATTGTCAAAAGAGCTAGTCAGCGGCTTCATCTTCTTCGGAGCTGAAGAATCTGATGAAGTTGATTCCTTCCTTTTCTTCACAGCTATACGCTTTGCAGCCTTGGTCTTCTTCACATCTGATGCGGATGGAAGGATCGGAGTTGGGGTAGGTGCAGGAGGAGCAGAAGAATTTGGTTCAACAACTTCAGGCACAACTGATGCAATTGCCCTGACTTCTTCATTTTCTTCAAGAGCAACACTAGTGGGTGCCCTGGCAATTTCTTAAGCGTCTGGAATGCAGTCATCAGCCCTGGTACTATGAGAATCTTCAGCAACCTGATTTTCATCAGCGGTGCTGGCATGCTCTTCAGTAGGCTGAGCAGATGCCTCAGCCTAAGGATTTTCTTATTGCGTTGGGGCTGCAACATTGGAAGTGAACTTCTCAGTTATCTTAACAAATCTAACTTCAGTACCAAGCCAGTCAGCATAGTAGCGATCAAATTCATCACTTACTTGCTTGATCTCAGATTGAAGAGCAACAAGTTCTTCAGGTGAAAGCTTCAGAACGTTTTGCTTCAGAAAGCGCTCTTTCTTGTACTGCGCTTTCTTCACCTTCCTCCCATGTTCATATTTCCATTTTTCTTCGTCAATGAAGTGAGTCAGCACGTGACTTTGACCAGGAGTGAGGTTCATCTCCGGCAAAGGTGTGTTGGGATCCTTGTGCCATAGGTCGATGAAGTCTAGGATCAACTTCGGATCCAGTATCAATGGCACATTGCTGCCTTTGGCTCTAGCGGCCCTGAGCTGCCTGTCTCTGATGATTTCGGCAAGTTCCTCATCATCAGCTTTGTCATCTTCGGACAGTACTTGAAAGGCGACCTGCTTCTTGTTAGGACTTGGTCGAGAGCCTCGTCCAGCAATGGCCTTTGTCTTCAGCAGAGAGGGGGCAGTTGATGAATTGGGTGCAGATGAAGAACTAGCAGAAGCTCCTGAGGCAATAGAGATGCCTGTTGTCCTTTGGCACGTGGTGAGATGCACAGGTGCTGAGGATTTTGACGGAGGAGCTGAGGACTTTGGAGGAGCTGGAGCAGCTTGAGGAATTGGCCGTGAGGGCTTGAAGAATCTGGCCTTGAGGGCATTGTTGAGGAGCTTGGCCGTGAGGGCATTGAAGAAGAAGGAGCATTGGGCTTATGTGCGGGCTTCTTAGGCATGGACTTCTTCAGCTTGCTAGCAGAGGCCTCAGCAGTGGTAGCAGCAGTAGCAGAGTCTTCATTAAATTTCCTCACTACTTCCTTAGCTACTTTGGCTAGCTTGGCCTGGCGCTTGGCCCATTCATCAGTATAGTCCTCACCACGCTTGAGGCTGGTGGGATCAGCTTCTTGTCCAGGTACCAATGGAGGTCTTGGGCATGGAGGATTAAGAGCAAATTTCTTCATATACTTGGGAGTAACATATCTGTACTCCCTCCATTCTCGTGCCCATCTCCTCTCTATCCTTTGTATGTGCACCTTGCGCTGATTTTTGTCCTCCTTTCCATGTGTGGCCTCATCAGGAGTGCAATAATCCTTGTATATGTCATCAGGAATCTCGAAAGCAGTATTGACCTCAGGCCTCTTTCCTCCCTTCTGTGGCTTCTTACCGTCGGCCATTTTCTTCAGCTGAGGAATTTGAGCAATGGAATTCTCTGAAGAGGTGTGCAACTTTTCTTCAAGGAACGTTGCAAATGAGTTAAGTTGATGAGAACCTAGTGATTCAGCAGCGGACATGTGTACCTGTGAACAGAGTATAGTTCCGAGGAATTTGGAGAGGTCATATGCGTTCTCAGAAGGTTTTGCAATAAGAACAAGTTTTAGGAATTTGACCAGTTGAGTCTTGAAGAATTTCACTAAGCATTCTTTGACTTAGGTTCCAGAGTTGTACAGATTGAAAAATCCACACAATTGAGGAATCTTGAAGCAAAATGTTGCTTAGGGAAACAGATCAAGAACAGATGTTATGGGAGGTGTCCAGTGTGTGAAGAATTGAGGAATAAACACCTTTTGAAAATTTTGTAGAAAACATTTGAATCAAAGAGAGCAGTAAAAGTAACTTTTAATTACCCTTGACGAATAACACAATGAACTGTGAAGTGTAGATTTGAAGCTCGTCGGTTCAGATCTTCCACGCCCTAACTTGCCTGAGGAAGACAGCTACGGCGGCGGCGGAGTGAAGAAATCCGTGGCTGGTGTGAGTACGACGGCGACGAGGTCGAGGCAGTGAAGCTCTTCCTCACCAGCGACGATGGAAGTAGTGGCGGTGCTAGGGTTTGAGAGCTCGAGCGAGGGAGTGAGGTCGAGCGGAGTAAAAACAAAGTGAGGAAGGGAGAGGGGTATTTATAGCCGAAGTGAAAAACTGCTCGCTCGAGGAAATTGGATGAATGTGCCCCTGACCCTTCTCATTCATGAGACATGTGTCACCCACGTACTAAGAGGTGACGATCATGTGCGATCGTGGGTGAACGGGATAATAATTATCGTGGAATGTGTAACGGTTTGAGCGGTAAAAGCCGAAAATTCAAATAAGATAAGTTTAAAGTTCCGTTCACAATTTCTTCATCTGACAAGGACACAGTGAAGATTTTGAGCGAGTTTCAAATAGAATGCACATGAAGAATATGTGAATAGACTAGGTTGAGTTTAGCATAGAGGGGGAAAGGGTCCGATCACATTCACTTAGTAGAACAAGCAACTTGAAGAAATAGCAATAAGTTAATGTTGTAGAGGACATAAACTCACATATGTATATATATATAGCCAATGAAGAAAAAACGACGGAAAGAGTGAAGACAATGCAAGTTGAAGAACAACTGAGGAATTTCAAAGTGAGGAAAAACTCAGATTGTGGATATTCAACTTTTGGTGGTGGCATGACCCACCGTATAAGAATGATGATTTCAGACACCGCGTACAATTGTCGTAGGGTTCTGAGAATCGAATTCTTCGTTAATTTCTTCACACTTAGAGTGTTAGTCTTCATTGATTGAAGAAAAATGTTTATTCATGTGTTCCACATCTAAGTCATCAATTTTGCATAAGTGTTAGGATGAGTGTCCTTTTCAAAGAACATTCGAAGATTCTAGGATATTTAGCTCACACCGCAACTTGCTAAATCTCTTCTCATCCAAGGGCTTAGTGAAGATATCAGCTAGCTATTCTTTAGTCTTCACATGCTCAATAGAGATATCGCCCTTCAACACATGATCACGAAGAAAATGATGACGAATCTGAATGTGCTTTGTCTTCGAGTGCTGAACTGGGTTATGAGCAATCTTGATGGCACTCTCATTGTCACAGTAGAGTGGCACATTCTTCACGTTGACGCCGTAGTCCTTGAGAGTTTGCTTCATCCATAGCAGTTGAGCACAGCAAGAACCAGCAGCAATATACTCAGCTTCAGCAGTAGACAGTGATACGCAGTTCTGTTTCTTCGAGGACCAACAGACCAAGGATCGTCCGAGGAAATGGCATGTGCCAGATGTTGACTTGCGGTCCACACGATCACCAGCATAGTCAGAGTCTGAATATCCAATGAGATCAAAAGCCGAGCCCTTGGGATACCATAATCCAAGTGTTGGTGTGTGAGCTAGATATCGAAGAATATGCTTCACAGCCTTATGGTGTGATTCCTTCGGTGTAGCTTGAAATCGGGCACACATGCAAACACTAAGCATAATATCTGGCCTAGATGCACATAAGTACAATAAAGAACCAATCATGGAGCGGTATACCTTTTGATCGAAGTCAGTACCATTTTCATCAGTGCATAGATGGCCATTTGTGGGCATAGGGATTTTGACTCCTTTGCAATCTTGCATGCCGAATTTCCTCAGTACATCCTTGAGGTATTTCTCCTGAGATATGAATATGCCATTGCGCTGTTGACGAATCTGAAGACCTAAGAAGAATTTCAATTCTCCCATCATAGATATTTGATATTCTTCACTCATCATATAGGAAAATTCATCACTATAACGTTGGTCAGTACAGCCGAAAATGATATCATCAACATAAATTTGGCACAAAAACAATTCACCATCATAAGATTTAGTGAAAAGAGTTGGGTCAAGTGAACCGGGTTTGAAGCCTTTCTTCATGAGGAATTCCTTCAAAGTATCATACCACGCCCGAGGGGCCTGCTTGAGGCCATAGAGGGCCTTATTGAGTCTGAAGACTTTGTCAGGATGCTTTGGATCTTCAAAACCTGGGGGTTGAGCAACATATACTTCTTCCTCAGGCTTACCATTGAGGAATGCACTTTTCACATCCATTTGATATAAGATGATATCATGATGGTTAGCATAAGCAAGTAATATGTGAATAGCTTCAAGTCTAGCAACAGGTGCAAAAGTTTCATCGAAGTCAATTCCTTCAACCTGTGTGTAGCCTTGCGCTACAAGTCATGCCTTATTCCTCACCACAAGGCCATTTTCATCTTGCTTGTTGTGGTAGATCCACTTTGTGTCGATGATATTGTGCTTGCGAGGATCTGGACGTTTGACCAGTTCCCAGACGTTGTTGAGCTCGAATTGATGTAATTCCTCTTACATAGCTTGAATCCGCTCAGGCTCCCAAAATGCTTCATCTACCTTAGTGGGCTCTGTGATAGAGACGAAAGCAAAGTGCCCACAAAAGTTAGATAAATGTGAAGCTCTTGAGCTGTGAGAGGACCTGGAATGTTGATGTCGCTGATGATTTTCTCAATTTGCACTTCATTTGCAATGTGAGGATGAGCGGGTTGTCGTTGAGGAATTTGATCAGCATTTTCTTCAGCACCATTTTCCTCGGGTGCATCATCATGACTTTCTTCATGTTCTGGAATGACTTCTTCAGCAGATTCTTCGGTAGGAATGACATCCTCAGTAGCCTTGAACTTAATAGATTCCTCAAGAGGTATTTCATCTGTCACAGGAGGTAGGTGCTCTCTTTGCGTGCCTTTAGTTTCATCGAACCGCACATCTACAGTTTCAACAACCTTGTGGTGATAGGTGTTGAAGACTCTGTAGGTGTGCGAGTCCTTACCATAACCGAGCATAAAATCTTCATGTGCTTTCGGTGCAAATTTAGAACTGTGATGAGGATCTCTAATCCAACATTTAGCACCGAAGACTTTGAAATAACTCACATTGGGTTTCTTGTCAGTGAGGAGTTCATATGCAGTCTTCTTGAAGAATTTGTGAAGATATACCCAGTTTATGATGTGGCATGCAGTATCAATTGCCTCAGGCCAGAACCGAGGAGGCGTCTTGTACTCATCAAGCATAGTGGGGCCATCTCAGCAAGAGTCCTGTTCTTGCACTCCACGACGCCATTTTGCTGAGGAGTATAAGGAGCAGATAACTCATGAGTAATACCAAGTTCATCAAGATAGTCATCAAGACCAATGTTCTTGAACTCAGTTCCATTATCACTTCTGATGTGCTTGATCTTCACACCAAAGTTGGTTGAAGCCTTCGAGGAAAATCGTTTGAAGACTTACTGCACTTCAATTTTGTAAGTGATGATATGCACCCATGTATATCGAGAATAATCATCAACAATGACAAAGCCATATAAAGATGCAACATTAGTAAATGTGGCATAGTGAGTAGGGCCAAAGAGGTCCATGTGAAGCAATTCAAATGGACGAGTGGTTTTCATGATGGTCTTTGAGGGATGCTTGGCCTTGGTCATCTTTTCGGCTTCACAAGCTCCACACAAATGGTCCTTGAGGAATTTGACACCCTCGATGCCAATGACATGCTTCTTCTTCGCGAGCGTGTGCAAGTTCCTCATCCCAGCATGACCAAGTCGTCGATGCCATAGCCAGCCTTCTGAAGCTTTTGCAAGTAGACATGTAGCAGGTTGTGGTACTGTAGAGAAATCAACAATATACAAATCTCCTCTCCTAAAGCCTTCGAAGACTTTGGAATTGTCAACTTCCATGATCACAACACAACGATACTTGCCAAAGATAACAACCATATCAAGATCACAAAGCATTGAGACAGACATGAGGTTCAACCCTAACGACTCGACAAGCATGACTTTGTCCATGTGTCGATCCTTTGAGATTGCAACCTTACCTAGACCCAATACCTTTTTTGCCTTTGTCAGTGTAGGTGATATGCTTAAGATGTGATGGAGATAAAGCAGAGTCCATCAATAAGCTCTTGTCACCAGTCATGTGATTTGTACATCCACTATCGAGGACCCACTCAGTGGCTTTGGGTTGATCATCCTGCAGATGAATTAGTGCAACCTACGAACTCATATACTTCATTAGTGAAGAATATGATATCAATTTCATCAGATCATTTTCATCAAGCAATAGAATAGATAAAGCAGTATGAGGACGTGAGAAATGAAAATTCATTTCTTCATGATTAGCTTGCGTCCTTTCAAGCATATTCAGGTCTCCAGCAAATTCTTCAGACGATTAAGTTCGTCTGGAGACCTGACCCTGCATAAGAGATTAGTTATTGTTCTTCACCACCCACATCTGAAGGGGTGGCAAAGAGTTCATCAATGTGCGAGCTCCATAAGAGAAAGGTGGCATAGATGCCAATCCACTTTGTTTCACATAAGAGGGATTAGGGTAAGCATAAGAGTAAGCAGAGAAATTCTTTGAGGATTTATGAACATAATGATTTGAAGAACAATGCACATATCCATAATCCTTAGATCTTCCCTGCGAAACAGACAGGTTAGCACGATGATGCTCATGTGAGGACTTTGATCCTTTTGAGGAATTTGGTCCGTATGAGGACTTGGATCCATATGAAGAATTTGATCTGGGGTTCCTATTCTTCACAGGTGGAGTCATGATGACATTCACCTGAAGATTTTCAAGGCACCTTTTGGGAACCCAGATTTTCTTCATAGGAGGACCGTTCCTGCAGTTAGTGCCAACATATCTAGCAAATACTTCACCATTCTGATTTTTGAACAGTTTATAATTGGAGTCAAATGACTCATCAGAAGAATATGAAGATTCACATGTAAAGCCAGATAAAGTAGATGGATCCACTGAAGGTCCCTTTCCAGCAACCCATGAGGTTTTGGGATACTTCTCAGGTTTCCAGTAGGTCCCATCAGCATTGAGTTTCCTTTCAAAGGCAATACCCTCTTTCCTAGGGTTCCTGTTGAGGATCTGCTTTTTAAGCACGTCACAAAGAGCCTAATGCCCTTTGAGGCTTTTGTACATGCCTGTCATATACAATTCCTTCAGC
This sequence comes from Triticum aestivum, assembly GCF_018294505.1. Taxonomy (NCBI): domain Eukaryota; kingdom Viridiplantae; phylum Streptophyta; class Magnoliopsida; order Poales; family Poaceae; genus Triticum; species Triticum aestivum. Next base: position 242,726,257 of record NC_057797.1, on the reverse strand, counting down.
CTTGCATCATTAGTGATACTAGCAATGTCCTCAGATGAGTAAATAGTGATAGCAGAGACAGTTGAAGAATTTGCAGCAATAGAAGTATTTGAGCATTCAGGTGAAGATTTAGCAGTTTCACGTTCAATGCACTTCAAACATGGAGGAACAAATTCATCCTGAGTAGCGTTGATCTGTTGAGCAAGTAATGAATCACGCTCCTTCTGAAGATCTTCATAACTCACTCTTAACTGCTCAAGATCTTGCTTTATTTGAAGAAATTCATAAGAAAGATTCTCATGATCAGATAGGTTATGATGACCTTGAAGATTATCAAACTTGGACTGGAGTCCCTGAAGACTTCCAGCCAAAGCTTTGGAACGATCCATTTCTTCACCCAACATATCGTCTCTCTCATTTAGCATGTTTTGAACTTTTTCCAAAGCTCTTTGTTGTTTAGTGGCAAGGGAAGCAAGTTTGACATAACTGGGTCCAAATTCATCACCAGATTCATCATCACTAGACTCAGATAAGTAGCATTCAGTTACCTTGGCACCTTTTGTCATAAGGCATGGTGCAGAGGATGATGATTCTGGATTGAAAGTCATAGCCTTGCGCTATTCCATGAGGTCCTTGAACCAGGGTTCATGGTGAGATCGATGACTTTCATAGACCTCAGAGAGTCGGCCCCAGATGAGTTTCACATGGATGAGATGCATAACATTCCTGAACTCAGATAATGTCCTTTGGTGTGAGGTTGAGTAGCGTGTACTTGCGAATATCATCAGCCTCCGCCATCTTGCATAGGTCAGTAAGACCAATTTCGGTGACGGTCAAGAGTTCGCAGTTCATCGCCATGAGGTGCTTCCTCATCATGGCCTTCCACTTGGGATAATCATGACCATCAAAGATGGGGCATGCCACAGTCTTCATTCCTGTGGTCGACATAACTAAAACTCTAGGAGGTTAAACCAAAATCACACAGAACAAGGGAGTACCTTGCTCTGATATCAATTGAAACTGCGTTAAATCAACTAGAGGGGGTGAATATGCGATTTTTATGAATTCTTCACTGAGGAATTTCAGGGTGAGGAAATTCCTAAGAGAAGAACTACTTGCAGCGGAATAAGTACTCAGAAGTAACCGTAATAGAGAATGAGCATGGTCTTCACGATGAAATGAAAACAAGCACAGAGTACAGAAAACATAAACACGGGATAAACAGAATGAAGACAAATAGACTGAAGAAATTTGAGCTGAGGAAATAGAGAAAGTCTTCAGTCAAAGTCTTCAAACAGATATGAACAAGCACACAACACAGAAATGAGGAAATGGAAGGGTTGAGGAAATGGAACCAGTTAGCTCGGTGAAGACAATGATTTGGTAGACCAGTTCCAACTGTTGTGACAGTTGTAAGTCTGGTTAGAGCGGCTAGGTATTTAAACCTGAGGACACGCAGTCCCGGACACCTAGTCCCGAACACGCAGCTCAGGACACTTAGTCCTCACCGTATTCCCCTTGAGCTAAGGTCACACAGACCTCGCCCAATCACTCGTGGTAAGTCTTCCGGTGACTTCCAAACCTTCATAGACTCGATCACTCGGCGATCCACAATTTCCTCTTGGATGCTCTAGACCATGACGCCTAACTGTTTGGAAGATGCACAGTCTTCAAAGGTAATAAGCGTCGGATCCACGCAGGATCAATCTCTTCAGTGATGCTCGATCACTTTGGGTTTGTAGGTGTTTGGGTTTTCCTCACTTGATGATTTTCGCTCAAAGTCCTCGGAGGATGGGATGCTCTCAAATGACAAGTGTCAGTTTCTCTCGGAGCAGCCAACCAGCTAGTGGTTGTAGGGGGCGGCTATTTATAGCCTAGGGAGCAGCCCGGCATGATAAGACATAAATGCCCTTCAATGATATGACCATTAGGTGGGTAGATATTTCGGGACAGCTGGCGCATAGCACAGCAACGGTCGGAATTTTGAGTATCAAATTCCTCAGGGCTATCAAATTCCTCACTGTGTAGGCAATCCGCACTGGCGAATTCCTAACTCCTCAGTCAGAACAAATTCCTTAGAGACCAGAAGAACTTCGTCTCTATCACTGAAGAAATTGACTGAGCTGTATGAGATTTCCAATGGCTTCACTCGAAGGGATTGTTAGGTGTAGGATTTGAGTTGAGCATCACTTGGAAAATTTTCCTTAGTATTTCCTCGACCCCCTTTAACAGTACGGTGTTTCCTATGACTCAAGAAAGAGAAAATGAAACTACGAAAGCAAAAGTCTTCATGCTTCATGTTCCTCGAATGAATACCAAGTCTTCAGGATCACACCAATTTCTTCACTTTCAAAGTCTTCAGAAAGTCTTCAGAAATCCAAAGTCTTCAGTCGAAGAACTTCATTTTTAGGGGTCGACTTCCTCTGTAAATATCAAACTCCTCATAGACTTATAGACCTGTGTACACCCACAAACGCATCAGTCCCTTAACCTGTAAGTCTTCAATACACCAAAATCACTAAGGGGCACCAGATGCACTTACAAGGGTAGTGATTTTGGTGGAAGGTGTCGCTTCATCAGTCGGGGCATGTGGGACGGGAAAGGGGGAGGATGGTGTGGGTGTGGTCTGTGAGGGAGTCCTGGACTAAGGGGCCCTCGGGCGTCCGGCCTGTTGGACATGGGCCGGACTGTTGGGCCATGAAGATACAAGACTAAAGATTCTCTCACCCGTGTCCGGATGGGACTCTCCTTGGCGTGGATGGCAAGCTTGGCGTTCGGATATGACGATTCCTTTCTCTGTAACCGACTTTGTACAATCCTAGTCCCCTCCGGTGTCTATATAAACCGAAGGGTTTAGTCCGTAGAGGCAATCATAATCAGATAGGCTAGACTTCTAGGGTTTTAGCCATTACGATCTAGTGGTAGATCAACTCTTGTAACCCCCATACTCATCAATATTAATCGAGCAGGGCGTAGGGTATTACCTCCATTGAGTGGGCCCGAACCTAGGTAAAACTTTGTGTCCCTTGTCTCCTGTTACCATCAACCTCAGACGCACAGTTCGGGACCCCCTACCCGAGATCCATCGGTTTTGACACCGACATTTGTGCTTTCATTGAGAGTTCCATTGTGTCGCCGTCAGAAGGTTCGATGACTCCATCCATCATCTGCAACGATGCTACCCTAGGGGAGGTTTTTCTCCCCGGCCAGATCTTTGTATTCGGCGGCTTCGCACTGCGGGCCAACTCACTTGGCCATCTGGAGCAGATCGACAGCTATGCCCCAGGTCACCAGATTAGTTTTGGAAACCTGGACTATGTTGCTGATACCCGAGGAGACTTGATCTTCCAAGGGTTCACGACCCAACCTCCGCTCTAACCTTAGAGCCGGAGCGCCTCGCTAGTACCGAAGATGGGATTTCTAAACCCGCCGGACTATTTGTGGCCACTAAGCCCTGTACGGAGAGCGAGAGGAAGCAGCATCACCGGCATCCATCGCCAAGCCAGACTCTTCCCCGGACGACGACTCCGAACTCTCGGAGTCACCATCATGTGAGCTTGGCCAAGGAATTCCCTCCCCGCCATACTCAACGAATTCTCTTCTCCCTCAACAAATCTCGCCTTTAAGCGAGACTCTGGACTTGATGCGATCCCTCATGATTTCGGAGGAGCAATGTCCGAACTATGCCCAGCCCGGACTAGGGGCTAAGAGCGGGGAATTTTACGTCTCACCCACCACCCACTTCATCGCCACAGTAGAGGATTTAACTGACATGCTTGATTACGGCTCTGAAGACATCGACGGTATGGACGATAATGCCGGAGAGGAACAAGCCGACAACCCGCCATTTACCGCATGCTGGATGGCCACCTCTTCGTATGACGTGTACATGGTGGATGCACCCAAGGAGGGTGACAGCGATAAATAGAAAAATCCAGTAGAGGATAAACCTCCCGAGATACAACAAAAGCGCCGACGACGCCGCTCTAAATCACGCCGCAGCAAAGACAGCAATACCGGCACGAGAGAAAACAACACTCCGGACGATGCCGAAGACCAAGAAAACCCCGTCGAGCAAAACTCTGAAGAAGACAATCAGGAGGATGGGCGAGTTATCCCTGATGAACAGGTTGCAAACGAAAACTCGGAGGACAGTAATTATCTTCCACCCTCCAAGGATGAGGTGAGCCTCAGCAACGAAGACTTTATCATGTCTGAGGAACCTCTCGAGCAGGAGCGCTTTAAGCAACAGCTAATAGCCACTGCAAGGAGCCTGAAAAAGAAGCAGTAGCAGCTTCAAGTTGATCAAGATCTGCTCACCGATAGATGGACCGATGTCCTGGTAGCAGAAGAATACGTCCTCGAGCACCCAACCAAAAGTTACCCGAAGCGTAAACTGCTACCTCAATTCAATAACGAGGCACTTGAGCTTGTACCATCAGCGTGTAATGTGGCTGATCGACCACCACATGGCCGGGAGAAAACGACAACTCAAGCCGAACGCCGGCCCGTCCTACCTCGCCGTAAAGGTAGAGACAAAACTTCTCAGGGATACATGTATGACCTGCGGCAGGACCTGAAGAATAAAGCAGGTCCGGCCAGATCGATCTACGGATCACGGGGGCGTGCCCCGACACGCGATGACGGCTATCAAGTCGAACATGGCAAGCACAATCACTTCTGAGCCGAAAGCCACAGACGGACTTCATCCGTACTACGTCATGATCTGGCCCGATATAGAGGCACCGCACACCCCCTCTGCTTCACTGATGAAGTAATGGAACATGAATTCCCAGAAGGTTTCAAACCCGTGAATATCGAATTATATGATGGAACCACAGATCCCGCGGTATGGATTGAAGACTGTATTCTCCATATTCATATGGGCTGCAGCGATGATCTTCATGCCATCCAATACCTCCCCCTAAAACTCAAGGGGCCAACCTGGCACTGGCTGAACAGCCTGCCTGAAAACTCCATTGGCAGCTGGGAGGACTTGGAACAAGCCTTCCTTGACAACTTCCAAGGTACATATGTTCGACCTTCGGATGCCGACGACTTAAGTCACATAATTCAACAGCCCGGAGAGTCAGTTAGGAAATTCTGGACTAGGTTCTTAACCAAAAAGAACCAGATCGTCGACTGTCCAGATGCCGAAGCCCTAGCGGCCTTTAAACATAGCATCTGGGACGAATGGCTCGCCCGACACTTCGGCCAAGAAAAGCCGAAGTCCATGGCAGCCCTCATGGCGCTTATGGCCCGCTTTTGCGCAGGTGAAGATAGCTGGCTAGCCCGTAGCAATAACAATGCAAGCGAACCTGGCACTTCGGAAGCTAGAAATAGCAACGGGAAGCCCCGACGCAACAGACACAAGCGTCGAAGCAATGGTGACAATACCGATGACACAGCGGTCAACGCCGGATTCAGTGGCTCCAAGTCCAGTCAGCGGAAGAAGCCATATAAAATAAATAATCAGGGCCCTTCCAGCCTGGAACGCATACTCGATCGTCCATGTCAGATCCATAGCACCCCTGATAAACCATCCAATCATACTCACTAGAGTTGTTGGGTCTTCAAACAGGCTGGAAAGTTAAATGTCGAAGACAAGGAGAAGGGGTCGCAAAGCGAGAATAACAACGAGGAGCCCCGTCCACCGAACACAGGGGGACAGAAGAAGTTTCCCCCTCAAATTGAAATGGTGAACATGATATATGCTACCCATATCCCCAAGAGGGAGTGCAAGCGCACGCTCAGGGACGTCTATGCGATAGAGCCAGTCGCCCCAAAATTCACCCCATGGTCGTCATGCCCGATCACCTTTGATCGTAGGGACCACCCGACCAGTATCCGTCATGGTGGTCCTCGACCCAATAATTGATGGATTCCACCTCACACGAGTCCTCATGGACGGTGGCAGCAGCCTCAACCTGCTCTATGAGGATATAGTGTGCAAAATGGGCATCAATCCATCAAGGATCAAGCCCACCAAAACTACCATTAAAGGAGTTATACCAGGTGTAGAGGCCCGCTCCTCGGGCTCAATCACATTGGAGGTCGTCTTCGAATCTCCGGACAACTTCCGAAGCGAAGAGTTAACCTTCGATATCGTCCCCTTCTGCAGTGGCTATCACGCACTGCTCGGACGAACCGTGTTTGCCCAATTCAATGCGGTGCCGCACTATGCTTATCTCAAGCTCAAGATGCCCAGACCACGCGGTGTCATAACAGTCAATGGAAACACGCAGTGCTCCTTCCGTACTGAGGAGCACACCGCTGCCCTAGCAGTAGAGGTACAGAGCGGCCTTCACAAGAAGAACCTTAATTCGGCAGCCATACTCCCAGACACTGTCAAATGAGCCCGAACTACTCTGCGGCAGGACAGTCTAGCTCGTTAGGAGCTCGATTAGCAATTCGACCTCCATCTCAGTCCCGACCAAGTGGCAGCATACGTACCGCGCGTACATAACTACACACTAAAACTACCATGGGCGGAGGCGGAGGCATAACCAGACTGTGGTCCACAATATGGCTCGACCTTCCTTGGACACACATACTTTTACTTTTCTTTTTATCCTTTTCAGGTTTCTTTTTCGCAGGCCCCTCTCGACGGCCTCATAATCGGTCCTTTCGAAGGACGGATATACCAAGGTGGCAAGTAGCACAAACGTGTGGGGGAATCTCTAGATGTTCTTCTCAACGATCGTTCTACCTGCTTTCAGGACCCGTACGCAGCTCCTCCTTGGTCTTGGCATGTTAATAGCCACTATAGCTTATCGCACTATTTGTACAAAATACGCTTTGACGTATTAATCAAACTATAATGGAAACAGTTTGCGGCCGAACTTTTGCAGCACTAGCTTGCTACTTCATTTTTTCTTGATAATCTTATCAATTGCACTCGTAGACTTTGGTACGCATTAAATCACCAGGAGCTTTACCATGCTCCATTCTATGGCAACAAAGTCTGAACACTTTTACAGTACAGTTCGGCACCCCGAATTTCAGCATTATATGCATTGGCTCTGAATCATGTCTTTGGTCAAAAGTTGGGTTGCCCGGCTCCTGTGCTTACTACCTTACGTTCTGCTCTATCGGCTGGAGTAGTAAAGGGAGAACTACTGTGATTGTGTCCTGGTTTATCCGGATGAGGACCTCAATAGAGAAAGCCGAAAACTGACTGTCATGATGCGGCGTGAGCCGGTCAGCTGTTCGGAGGTTAGAAATCTTTTGCGATTTTTTCTGCAATATGCGATGAATCGGTCTTTACCCGATCAAGTGTTTACAGCACCCTACTTCGGACTCACAAATACTAGTGGTTGCGCCTAAAATTCTATTGTCAAACTCCTATGGCTAAGTGAGCGTGATAAAGCCACATAGTCTGATTGCCTGATTCGTTGCGCTAAACACCTCCTTCAAGGACCAAACTTTTGGATAAAGAGTGTTTTAGATTCATCCCGAACACCCACGTACTACCTACATGGGGGCTGAAGCCAACGACTGGCCAACTCTCAGACATAATAAAACGGCCGCACAGGAGGTAAAATTTTAAATAATAAACAGCAAAGTGTTATATTACATATCAGCCTTGTTTTCATCATACAGGAAGGGACAATATGAATGGTTTCATTCAAAGATAATGTCTTTTGAACACTGCCCTTCTACAATACGGGATCCCTTGAGGACATCATCAAAATAGCGCTCCGACGTGCAGTGCTCCTTGCCAGCGGGCGGTCCCTCGGTCGCGAGTTTGACGGCGTCCATCTTCGGACACGGGCGAAGGCCATCCGCGCACCCTCAATGCAGACTGACCGCTTGATGACGTCCAGACAGGGGCAGGCATTGACCAGCCGCTTCACGAGCCCGAAGTAGCTGCTAGGTATGACTTTGGCAGGCCATAGCCGAATTATCAAATCCTTCATGGCTAGTTCGGCCACCCTATGCAATTAGACCAGCTATTTTAGCTGATCGCTAAAGGGCACCGGATGTTCTGGCGCAAGGTATTGCGACCAGAACAGCTTCTCCGTCGATCTCCCCTCTTCGGCTCGGAAGAACTCTGCAACGTCGGCAACGCTACGCGGCAGCTCTGGCCTCATATTTCTCACGAGCGGCTTGTTCCTTTGCCGCTCTCTCCTCGGCCTTGGCCAACGCCTTCTTGAGGGCCTCCACCTCGGTCTCCACCCCTAATAATAAATATCATGACACTCGGGTCAGTACAAATCATCCATCCTTTCCGATCGAGTTCTCCCTCGGCCCGCTCCAGCCTCTGTTTCAGTCCGGAGACTTCAGCAACATGAGAGGTCGCGGCTAGTAGCGACGCCTGCTTATTCACATAGACATATATGGTTAGTCTCCTGCGAAAAACTATTTGATCCTCTGTTCGGCTATTCTTTCCGAACACCGGACAGAGTCTCAGGGGCTACCATCTATACTGTAACTTTCTTTTCACATAAATGCAGTGTGTACCTCAAAGCCTGTAAGAAGGCTTGCACATGCTTCGGTCAGTCCGCTCTTCGCAGACTGAATCTTCTCAATCACCGCACCCATGAGGGTACAACGTTCCTCGACAATGGAAGCACTTCGCAGCGCTTCCAATAGAGTATCTGGTGCCTCTGGTTGGATAGAGGTCACCGTCGGAATAGGCATACCTCCTTCTTTTGAACGAGGCTGCTTGCCCGATTCTGGAGCCGTATAGGTCTCCGGGGCCGTATTTGGTTGGGGGCCAAATTGGATATGGCCCCCATCACCGGTCTCCATGGGGATTCGCTCTCCCATGTGTCCGGCGGCTGAGATTTCACCCCCTGGCGCCGCCCTGACAGCCTCTTGCATCTCTCCCTGGCCTGGGGTCCTTCGGGACAGTACCTCGGTGTCATCCATGGCCTTGGGAGAAGAGGCCGCTGGAAGAGACTGATACGTCTCCAACGTATCTATAATTTTTGATTGCTCCATGCCATATTATCTACTGTTTTGGACTATATTGGGCTTTATTTTCCGCTTTTATATTATTTTTGGGACTAACCTATTAACCGGAGGCCCAGCCTAGAATTGCTGTTTTTTGCCTATTTCAGTGTTTCGGATAAACAGAATATCAAACGGAGTCCAAACGGAATAAAATCTTCGGGAACATGATTTTCTCACCGAACGTGATCCAGGAGACTTGGACCCTACTCTAGGGGGGCAAAGAGGAGGTCACGAGGGTGGGGCCCCCCCTAGGGCACGCCCCTGCCTCGTGGGCCCCTTGGTGCTCCACCGACGTACTCCTTCCACCTATATATACACACGTACCCCCAAACGATCAGAACAGGAGCCAAAAACCTAATTCCACCACCGCAACTTTCTGTATCCACGAGATCCCATCTTGGGGCCTGTTCCGGAGCTCCGCTGGAAGAGGGCCGTCATCACGGAGGGCTTCTACATCATCATAGCCTCTCCGATGAAGTGTGAGTAGTTTACCTCAGACTTTCGGGTCCATAGTTAGTAGCTAGATGGCTTCTTCTCTCTCTTTGAATCTCAATACAAAGTTCTCCCCCTCTCTTGTGGAGATCTATTCGATGTAATCTTCTTTTTGCGGTGTGTTTGTTGAGACCGATGAATTGTGGGTTTATGATCAAGTCTATCTATGTATAATGTTTGAATCTTCTCTGAATTCTTTTATGTATGATTGGTTATCTTTGCAAGTCTCTTCGAATTATCCGTTTGGTTTGGCCAACTAGATTGGTAGTTCTTGCCATGGGAGAAGTGCTTAGCTTTGGGTTCGATCTTGCGGTGTCATTTCCCAGTGACAGAAGGGGCAGCAAGGCACATATTGTATCGTTTCCATCGAGGATAACAAGATGGGGTTTATTTCATATTGCATGAATTTATCTCTCTACATCATGTCATCTTTCTTAAGGCGTTACTCTGTTTTTAACTTAATACTCTAGATGCATGCTGGATAGCGGTCGATGAGTGGAGTAATAGTAGTAGATGCAGAATCGTTTCGATCTACTTGTCACGGACGTGATGCCTATATACATGATCATGCCTAGATATTCTCATAACTATGCTCAATTCTGTCAATTGCTCAACAGTAATTTGTTCACCCATCCTAGAATACTTATGCTCTTGAGAGAAGCCACTAGTGAAACCTATGGCCCCCGGGTCTATTCTCATCATATCAATCTCCATCACTTTAATCTTGTTTTGCTTTTTACTTTGTTTTTACTTTTTACTTTGCATCTTTATACCAAAAATACCAAAAATATTATATCTATCAGATCTCACTCTCGTAAGTGACCGTGAAGGGATTGACAACCCCTAATCGCGTTGGTTGCGAGTAGCTATCGTTTTGTGTAGGTACGAGGGACTTGAGCGTGGCCTCCTACTGGATTGATACCTTGGTTCTCAAAAACTGAGGGAAATACTTACGCTACTCTGCTGCACCATCCCTTCCTCTTCGGGGAAAACCAACGCAAGCTCAAGACGTAGCAAGAAGGATTTCTGGCGCCGTTGCCGGGGAGTCTACGCAAAAAGTCAACATACCAAGTACCCATCGCAATCCCTATCTCTCGCATTACATTATTTGCCATTTGCCTCTCGTTTTCCTCTCCCCCCACTTCACCCTTGCCGTTTTATTCGCCCTCTCTCTCTCTATCCTCCCTCTCTATTTGCCTTTTTTTGCCCGCTTGCCTTTTTGTTTGCTCGTGTGTTAGATTGCTTGTTTGTCGCGATGGCTCAAGATAATACTAAATTGTGTGACTTAACCAATACCAATAATAATGATTTCCATAGCACTCCGATTGCTCCTCTTACCGATGCTGAATCTTGTGAAATTATTGCTACTTTGTTGAATCTTGTTATGAAAGATCAATTCGCCGGCCTTCCTAGTGAAGATGCCGCTACTCATCTGAATAGCTTCGTTGATTTATGTGATATGCAAAAGAAAAAAGATGTCGATAATGATGTCGTTAAATTGAAGCTATTTCCTTTTTTGCTTAGAGATCATGCTAAAGCTTGGTTTTCGTATTTGCCTAAAAATAGTATTGATTCATGGAACAAGTGCAAAGATGCTTTTATCTCTAAGTATTTTCCTCCCGCTAAGATCATCTCTCTTAGAAACGATATTATGAACTTTAAACAACTTGATCATGAACATGTTGCACAAGCTTGGGAGAGAATGAAATTAATGATACGTAATTGCCCTACTCATGGTTTGAATTTGTGGATGATCATACAAAAATTTTATGCCGGATTGAATTTTGCTTCAAGAAATCTTTTAGATTCGGCCGCGGGAGGCACTTTTATGGAAATCACTTTAGGAGATGCTACTAAACTCCTAGATAATATTATGGTTAATTATTCTCAATGGCATACTGAAAGATCTTCTAATAAAAAAGTGCATGCGATAGAAGAAATCAATGTTTTGAGTGGAAAGATGGATGAACTTATGAAATTATTTGCTACTAAGAGTGTTTCTTCTGATCCTAATGATATGCCTTTGTCTACTTTGATTAAGAATAACAATGAATCTATGGATGTGAATTTTGTTGGTAGGAATAATTTTGGTAACAACGCTTATAGAGGGAATTTTAATCCTAGGACATATCCTAGTAATCCTTCTAGTAATTATGGGAATTCCTAGAACAACTCTTATGGAAATTATAATAAGATGCCCTCTGAATTTGATAATAGTGTTAAAGAGTTTATGAATTCACAAAAGAATTTTAATGCTTTGCTTGAGGAGAAATTGCTTAAAGTTGATGATTTGGCTAGAAACGTTGATAGAATTTCTCTTGAGGTTGATTCTTTAAAGCTTAGATCTATTCCCCCTAAACATGATATCAATGAGTCTCTCAAAGCCATGAGAATTTCCATTGATGAGTGCAAGGAAAGAATCGCTAGGATGTGTGCTTCCAAAGATGCCTTTATTAAAGCGTGTTCCTCCAATTCCTATGAAAATTAAGATGAAGATCTAAAAGTTATTGATGTGTCCCCTATTAAATCTTTATTTTGCAATATTAATCTTGATGAAACTGAATATGATCTTCCTTTACCTAGAAGGCGTTCTAAAAATTCGGAGTATTTAGATCTTAATGATGAAATTGATGAAAGTGGGATTGAAAGAAATAAAAATCTAGATGTTGCTAAACCCACTATATTGGATTTCAAGGAATTTAATTATGAAAGTTGCTCTTTAATTGATTGTATTTCCTTGTTGCAATCCGTACTAAATTCTCCACATGCTTATAGTCAAAATAAAGCCTTCACCAAACATATTGTTGATGCCTTGATGCAATTTTATGAAGAAAAACTTGAGTTGAAAGTTTCTATCCCTAGAAAACTCTATGATGAGTGGGAACCAACTATTAAAATTAAAATTAAAGATCATGAGTTTTATGCTTTGTGTGATTTGGGTGCTAGTGTCTCTACTATTCCCAAGACTTTGTGTGATTTACTAGATTTCCGTAATTTTGATGATTGCTCTCTAAACTTGCATCTTGCGGATTCCACTATTAAGAAACCTATGGGAAGGATTAATGATGTTCTTATTGTTGCAAATAGGAATTATGTGCCCGTAGATTTCATTGTTCTTGATATAGATTGCAATCCTTCTTGCCCTATTATTCTTGGTAGACCTTTCCATAGAACGGTTGGTGCGATTATTGATATGAAGGAAGGGAATATTAGATTTCAATTTCTGTTAAAAAGGCATGGAACACTTTCCAAGAAAGAAAATAAAATTTCCATATGAAACTATCATGAGAGCCACTTATGGATTCCCTACCAAAGATGGCAATACCTAGATCTATCCTCGCTTTTATGTCTAGCTAGGGGCGTTAAATGATAGCGCTTGTTGGGAGGCAACCCAATTTTATTTTTATTCCTTGCCTTTTGCTCCTGTTTATTAATAAATAAATTATTTAGCCTCTATTTTGGTTATGTTTTTTTTATGTTTAATTAGTGTTTGTGCCAAGTAGAACCGTTGGGAAGACTTGGGGAAAGTCTTGTTGAACTTGCTGTAAAAAACAGAAACTTTAGCGCTCACGAGAACTGCTGTCATTTTTATTTTAAGAGTGCTATTTAGTTAATTCTTTTTTAAGATGATTAATAGATAAATTCCTCACGTCCATCAATTTATTTTAGAATTTTTGGGGTTCCAGATCTTACGCTAGCTACAGATTACTCCAGACTATTCTGTTTTTGACAGATTCTGTTTTTCGTGTGTTGTTTGCTTATTTTGATGAATCTATGGTTAGTAAAATAGTTTATAATCCATAGAGAAGTTGGAATATATTAGGTTTAACACCAATATAAATAAAGAATGAGTTCATTACAGTACCTTGAAGTGGTCTTTTGTTTTCTTTCGCTAACGGAGCTCACGAGTTTTCTATTTTGAGTTTTGTGTTGTGAAGTTTTCAAGTTTTGGGTGAATTCTTTTGATGGATCATGGAACAAGGAATGGCAAGAGCCTAAGCTTGGGTATGCCCATGGCACCCCCAAGATAATTCAAGGACACCAAAAAGTCAAAGCTTGGGGATGCCCTAGAAGGCATCCCCTCTTTCGTCCACTTCCATCGGTAATTTACTTGGAGCTATATTTTTATTCACCAACATGATATGTGTTTTGCTTGGAGCATCTTGTATTATTTGTGTCTTTGTGTCTTAGTATGCCACAATCATCCTTGCTGTACACACCTTTTGAGAGAGCCATACATGAATTAAAATTTAATAGAATACTCTATGTGCTTCACTTATATCTTTTGAGCTATGAAGTTTTGCTCGATGTGCTTCACTTATATCTTTTGAGCTAAGTAGTTTTGCTCTATGTGCTTCACTTATATCTTCTGAGCGTTATAATTTTGCTCTATGTGCTTCACTTAGACCTTTTAGAGCACGGTGGTGGATTTGTTTTAAAGAAACTATTGATCTCTCATGCTTCACTTAGATTATTCTGAGAGACTCTTAATAGCATGGTAATTTGCTTAATAATAATATGCTTGGTATTCAAGATTTGTGAAACTTTCTTTTGAGTGTGTTGAATACTAAGAAAAGATTGAAGCATGATAATTGTTTTGAGATATGGGGTGATAATATTAAAGTCATGCTAGTTGAGTAGTTGTGAATTTAAAGAATACTTGTGTTAAAGTTTGTGATTCCCGTAGCATGCATGTATGGTGAACCGTTATGTGATGAAGTCGGAGCATGATTTATTTATTGATTGTCTTCCTTATGAGTGGCGGTCGGGGACGAGCGATGGTCTTTTCCTACCAATCTATCCCCCTAGGAGCATGCGCGTAATACTTTGCTTTGATAACTTCTAGATTTTTGCAATAAGTATATGAGTTCTTTATGACTAATGTTGAGTCCATGGATCATAAGCACTCTCACCCTTCCACCTTTTCTAGCCTCTCTAATACCACGCACCTTTCGCCGGTATCATACAACTACCATATACCTTCCTTAAAACAGCCACCATACCTACCTATTATGGCATTTCCATAGCCATTCCGAGATATATTGCCATGCAACTTTCCACCATCTAGTTCATCATGGCACACTCCATCATTGTCATATTGCATATCTCGGTACACCGCCGGATGCATTCATATAAAGTCATATTTTGTTCTAAGTATCGAGTTGTAATTGTTGAGTTGTAAGAAAAATAAAAGTGTGATGATTATCATTATTAGAGCATTGTCCCAAGTGAGGAAAGAATGATGGAGACTATGGTTCCCCCATAAGTCGGGATGAGACTACGGACGAAAAATAAATAAAAGAGGCCAAAGAAGCCCAAATAAAAAGAGGTCATAAAATAAATAATAAATAAAAGGCCCAAATAAAAAATAAAAAAATGAGAGAAAAAGAGAGAAGGGACAATGTTACTATCCTCTTACCATACTTGTGCTTCAAAGTAGCACCATGATTTTCATAGTAGAGAGTCTCTCATGTTATCACTTTCATATACTAGTGGGAATTTTACATTATAGAACTTGGCTTGTATATTCCAATGATGTGCTTCCTCAAATTGCCCTAGGTCTTCATGAGCAAGCAAGTTGGATGCACCCCCACTTAGTTTCTTTTTGAGCTTTCATACACTTATAGCTCTAGTGCATCCGTTGCATGGCAATCCCTACTCACTCCCATTGATATCTATTGATGGGCATCTCCATAGCCCGTTGATACGCCTAGTTGATGTGAGACTATCTTCTCCTTTTTGTCTTCTCCACAACCACCATTCTATTCCACCTATAGTGTTGTATCCATGGCTCACGCTCATGTATTGCGTGAAGATTGAAAAGGTTTTGAAAAAGTTAGAGTATGAAACAATTGCTTGGCTTGTCATCGGGGTTGTGCATGATTTAAATACTTTGTGTGGGGAAGATGGAGCATAGCCAGACTATATGATTTTGTAGGGATAACTTTCTTTGTCCATGTTATTTTAAGAAGACATAATTGCTTTGTTAGTATGCTTGAAGTATTATTATTTTCTATGCCAATATAAACTTTTGTCTTTTTGCGGTGTGTTTGTTGAGACCGATGAATTGTGGGTTTATGATCAAGTCTATCTATGAATAATATTTGAATCTTCTCTGAATTCTTTTATGTATGATTGGTTATATTTGCAAGTATCTTCGAATTATCCGTTTGGTTTGGCCAACTAGATTGGTAGTTCTTGCCATGGGAGAAGTGCTTAGCTTTGGGTTCGATCTTGCGGTGTCCCTTCCCAGTGACAGAAGGGGCAGCAAGGCACGTATTGTAACGTTGCCATCGAGGATAACAAGATGGGATTTATTTCATATTGCATGAATTTATCTCTCTACATCATGTCATCTTTCTTAAGGCGTTACACTGTTTTTAACTTAATACTCTAGATGCATGCTGGATAGAGGTCGATGAGTGGAGTAATAGTAGTAGATGCAGAATCGTTTCGATCTACTTGTCACGGACGTGATGCCTATATACATGATCATGCCTAGATATTCTCATAACTATGCTCAATTCTGTCAATTGCTCACCAGTAATTTGTTCACCCACCGTAGAATACTTATGCTCTTGAGAGAAGCCACTAGTGAAACCTATGGCCCCCGGGTCTATTCTCATCATATCAATCTCCATCACTTTAATCTTGTTTTGCTTTTTACTTTGTTTTTACTTTTTACTTTGCATCTTTATACCAAAAATACCAAAAATATTATATCTATCAGATCTCACTCTCGTAAGTGACCGTGAAGGGATTGACAACCCCTAATCGCGTTGGTTGCGAGTAGCTATCGTTTTGTGCAGGTACGAGGGACTTGAGCATGGCCTCCTACTGGATTGATACCTTGGTTCTCAAAAACTGAGGGAAATACTTACGCTACTCTGCTGCATCATCCCTTCCTATTCGGGGAAAACCAACGCAAGCTCAAGACGTAGCAGAGACCCGCTGTCCATCACCTTCGGGTCCAGCGAATTCCCCAAAGATGAGGATCGCTCAAGTTCGGAACGAGCCGGACTGCAAGTGCATGATTCAACATGTTAAAGCTATAAAGTAAAGGAGCTGATATTTGAGTGTGTCTTTGAGTACTTACGATTCGGCCAGGGGCTTATCCCTGGGGCACCACTCGGAGCTGCTGTCGATATCCCACGCAGGGTTGTCTGCGGCGGAGGCCTTCCCCTTCTTGGACGGCTCTTCCTCTAGATGCGTGGAGGCTGATGTAGCTATGTACCTAGGGTAGGGTCACAGGCCTGACCTAGACACCCCCCTAGGACTCCATCCTAAAACCAGAAGCATTCGAGGTATAGCATCATCCACTCGACTGCCAGGTATTCCACTCGGAAGATTCAAAGTCACTCGACTACAACGATTATCAGTCGATAGACAGAAGATCTAAAGTCACTCTGCGCGACAACGGTCGGACGTTTACTTCATAGACTTAATAGGCATTTATGTCACATAATTGCTAGCATTACCAGTAACGCCCCCTTCTTGATGTACCTTGAAACTCTTGTAACGTGGGCAGGCTGGGGTCTTGGCGCACTCTATATAAGCCACCCCCCTCCACTGAGACAAGGGTTCGCACCCCCTGTAAACACACACACATACATAATCCAGTCGACCGCCTCTGGGCACCGAGACGTAGGGTTGTTACTTCCTCCGCGAAGGGCCTGAACTCGTAAAACTCGTGTGTACAAATTCACTATAGCTAGGATCTTGCCTCTTCATACCTACCCCCCATTCTACTGTCAGTCGCAGATCCACGACAGTTGGCGCCCACCATGGGGCAGGTGTCTTAGCGACTTTTTGGTGGAGTTGCGATTTTTTCTATTCTCATCATCATGGTGTCCACCGGTGGACTGATTGAGGGCCACGAGATCCGTCTCGTCGCGCTTGTGTTCATTGTCGACGACTCCGCCTGGCTCCAGGAAGCTCCACTCGACATCTATGTGCTCCCCGTCCGCGGGGCGACACACTTTCGCGCGTGTGTATGCGGCGTCCTTCTCCGGTAACCGTCGACCCAGTATCGGTCGGTTCCTATGGTGTCCTCATCCCCCGCCGCTCGCCAGCACAAGTGTTCTAGTCGGTCGCACCTCCAGCGGTGGGTGAGACATGTGGTGGCCCGCCAGTCGGCCACCTCACAAGTCGTGGCAATCGAGCCCGACGAAACTCTCTACGGCCTATTCGACTGGCTCCATCGAGACCGCATCCAAGTGCGACAGCAGTGATCCCGCGGCAGAAGTCTTGATGGTCGACGGACCACCCAGTCCTCCTGGCTTCCTCGCAATGACGATGGTGATGGCGGCGGAGATCCGTCGCGTGTTCACGAGGAGTACCGCCCCGAGCCCCTTTCTTCGCAGCGGAGGGAAGAGCTTCGCCGTCGCAACATGGATGCACTTCACACTCCTATCGTTGGAGAAACCCCCGAGGCCTGGGCCTTGGAGGAAGTGCGCTTGGCCAACTTGGCTAAGCGCACTCGATTGGAGAACCTGCAGCATGCACTCGACGAGCGTGCTTGGCAGCGGATCCCTAAATCCAGTCGACGGCAGCTTTTTCTGCCTCAAACTCACGTATACCGCACTACGATTCAAAATCTCATAGCCGCAGCCCGAATAGCAGAGTCAATCCAGCCTTCCCAGTCGGAGGCAGGAAGGGGTTTGATGCAGATCCGGGCCTTGCTCCGAGCAGCTGGAGAACAGAACACAGCAGTGTCTCAGTCACGGAATAGGATTCATAGCAGGTCTATGGTAGCATATACAGTACAGCCAGACCACAGCCCAAGATCGTCCCCGCGGCGTGAAGGACGTGGGCACAGGCAAGACCAGTATAGAAACCATGAGCAGTATGATCGTCACCTCGGCCACGACGACCGATGTCGAGTGCCCACGCCTCCTCCGAGGAGTGGGTCAAATGTGCCTCGGCGGCATGATGACAGACGCCCTCACAACGGCGAGCGAAGAATACCAGTCGACCCAATGGAGCCAGGCTTTGATGTGAGGTCTATTCTCGTTCAAGGTCTGGTCGACAGGAACAGAGCACACAGAGAAGGCCATGACAGAGATTATCCGACTGGCAATAGAGTGGATGTTTCAGGTCCCGAGTGTTTTAGCAGAGCCATCAGGGCTGCAGTGATTCCTCCCAATTTCAGGTTGGCGACTGGAGTCAGCAAATTTACGGGTGAGTCTAAGCCTGACACTTGGCTTGAGGACTACCGAGTAGTTGTACAGATTGGTGGTGGCAATGATGAAGTCGCCATGAAGCACCTTCCTCTGATGTTGGAAGGCTCGGCCAGGGCATGGCTGAACCAGTTGGCACCCGGCAGTATATTCAGTTGGGAGGAACTCATCCGAGTGTTCGTTAGGACTTTTGAAGGTACTTGCAAGCGACCAGCGGGGTTGACTGAATTACAGAGTTGTGTGCAAAAACTGAATGAAACCCTGAGAGACTATATCCAGAGATGGATCACGTTACACCATAGAGTGGAGAATGTGTCAGATCACCAAGCAGTTTGTGCCTTCAAGGAAGGCGTCAAGTATCGGGAGTTGAATCTGAAATTCGGTCGGACATGAGATATGTCCCTGACTCGAATGATGGAGATTGCCACCAAATATGCTAACGGCAAAGAAGAAGACCGACTCCAGAGTGGCAAGCACAAAACAGTCGCCAAGGACACCGGTGGAGGTACTTCCAATCGGAAACAGAAGCGTAAGGCCGAGCCAGTTGCTCCTGGTGAGGCTTTAGTTGTGGCTCAAGGAAAGTTCAAGGGGAAGCCCAAAGGGCCCTAGAATCCCAAGAAAGTGAAAGATCAAGACGGCAATGATGTGTTGGATTTGCCATGTCACATTCACACAAAGAAAGATGAAGAGGGTAATTTGATTTATCCCAAGCACGCCACTCGGCAGTGTCGACTCGTGATCCAGCAGTTCCGAGAGAAACAACCCAAGGAGAAGGAAAAGGAGTCAGACAAAGATGAGGATAAGGAAGAGGATGATGATGGTTTTCCCAACGTCAACTCCACTCTGATGATTTTTGCTCATGTTGAGAGCAAAAGTCGATTGAAAGTTATCAACAGAGAAGTGAACATGGTTGCTCCGGCAACACCAAGTTATTTGAAGTGGTCCCAGACTGCCATCACATTCGACCAGTCTGACCATCCAGCACGTATAGCCACCCCTGGGAGGCAAGCGTTGGTGGTCGACCCAGTTGTTGAAGGCACTCGACTGACTAAAGTACTGATGGATGGTGGTAGCGGCCTGAATATCCTTTATGCTAAAACCTTGAAGGGAATGGGGATTCCGATGTCCAAGCTCAGCGAAAGTAATATGAGTTTCCATGGTGTTATACCCGGCAAGAAGGCTGAATCACTCAGCCAGATCGCCCTTGATGTGGTTTTCGGTGATTCCAAGAATTGACGCAAAGAAAAGTTGACATTCAAAGCAGTGGATTTCAAGACTGCTTATCATGCCATTTTGGGTAGGCCTGCCTATGCACGTGTACCTCAAATTGAAAATGCCTGGTCCCAGAGGAGTGATCAATATCACTGGCAATCGGCAGAAAGCAGAAGAGTGCTTCTAGAAGGGCTCAAAAATCACCGATGTACAAATGGCAGCAGTCGAAATGCAAGAATACCAGAAAAATGCAGATCCAAGTGATTTGCTGCGCTCCAAGAAGCCTGCCACTGATTCTGCATTCCAATCGTCCGGTGAAACCAAGCCAATTCATATTCACCCGACCGATCCTAATGCTGCTCCTACTCATATCTCAACTTCACTCGACAGCAAATAGGAAGAAGCGCTCATCCAATTCCTCTGTGAGAACTGGGACATCTTCGCATGGAAACCTTCTGACATGCCGGGTGTACCCAGGGGACTGGCTGAGCATCATTTGCGAGTCGACCCAAAAGTAAAACCAGTCAAGGAACATCTCTGACGGTCTGTCGTACAAAAGAGAAAGGCAATTGGTGAGGAAGTGGCTCGGCTCCTGGTGGCTGAGTTCATCCGAGAGATTTACCACTCTGGGTGGCTCGCCAATGTTGTTATGGTCCCCAAGAAGGACGACTCACTTCGCATGTGCATTGACTTCAAGCATATCAATCGGGCCTGCCCGAAAGATCATTTTCCTCTCCCCCACATCGACCAAATTTTCGATTCGACTGCGGGGTGTGAGCGTTTGTCTTTCCTAGACGCCTATTCCAGGTACCATCAGATCCGATTGTATGGACCTGATGAGATAAAAACAGCTTTCATCACTCCATTCGGGTGCTTTTGTTATGTCACCGTGCCATTCGGTCTCAAGAACGCTGGGGCCACATTCATGAGGATGATTCAGAAGTGTCTGCCCACTCAAATCAGTCGGAATGTGGAAGCATGCATGGATGACATTGTGGTCAAGTTGCGTAAAGGTTTCGACCTTCTAACTGACCTTGCTGGAACCTTTGCCAACCTGAGAAGATATGATATCAAGCTTAACCCATCAAAGTTCACATTCGGAGTTCTTGGCAGAAAGTTACTCGGCTTCCTCGTTTCTGAACGAGGGATCGACGCGAACCCAGAGAAAGTTGGTGCCATACTCCCGATGAAGCGCCCTGTGCGTGTGCATGATGTCCAAAAGCTTACTGGTTGTTTGGCCGCCTTGAGTCGATTCATTTCTCGCCTCGGTGAAAAGGCATTGCCTATTTACCGACTGATGAAGAAATCTGACAAGTTCGAGTGGACTCCTGAAGCTGATGCAGCGTTTGTAGATCTCAAAGCCCTGCTTTCCACCCAGCCGGTGCTCGCTGCCCCAATCAGCAAAGAGCCTTTACTGCTTTACATTGCAGCCACCGGACAAGTTGTCAGTATAGTACTTAAGGTCGAGCAGGAAGAAGAAGGAAAAGCCTATAAAGTTCAGCGCCCAGTATACTATGTTTCCGAAGTTTTAACTCCATCTAAGCAAAGATATCCACATCATCAGAAGCTTCTTTATGGGATTTACATCACCAAGAAGGAGGTTGCACATTATTTCTCTGATCACTCCATTACAGTCGTCAGTGATGCACCATTGTCAGAAATTCTAAACAACAGAGATGCAACTGGTCGAGTGGCAAAATGGGCGATTGAACTCCTTCCCTTGGATATCAAGTTTGAGGCGAAGAAAGCTATCAAGTCCCAGGCAATAGCAGATTTCCTCGCCGAGTGGATCGAACAGCAACTGCCGACTCAGATTCACTCGGACCATTGGACCATGTACTTTGATGGATCTAAGATGCTGAATGGTCCTGGTGCTGGGGTAGTATTGGTATCCCCCGAGGTGACAAGCTCTGCTATGTTCTCCAAATTTATTTCGATTCCTCCAACAACGAAGCTGAATATGAGGCACTTTTGTATGGGTTGCGTATGGCCATTTCACTCGGCGTCCGTCGCCTCATGGTCTACAGCGACTCAGATTTGGTGGTGAATCAAGTGATGAAGGAGTGGGACGTCAGAAGCCCGGCTATGACTGGCTACTGCAATGCAGTGAGAAAGTTAGAGAAGAAGTTTGAGGGTTTAGAACTCCATCACATACCCCGACTGAAAAATCAAAAAGAGGATGATTTGGCGAAGATAGGTTCCAAGAGGGAAGCCATTCCCTGTAATGTGTTTTTGGAACATATTCACACACCTTCAGTCCAGGAAGATCCTTTCACTGAAGAGCCCCCGCAACCAAAGAGCACCGCTAATCCGACTGAAGTCGAAGTCCCAGCCGTGGTCGACTTGATCATGGAGGTTTTGGCCATCACTCCCGACTGGACAGTGTCGTACATGGCGTACATCCTTAGGAAGGAACTCCCAGAGGATGAAGAAGAGGCCCGACAGATCGTCCGTCGATCCAAAGCTTTTACTGTGATAAGAGGGCAGCTGTTCAGAGAAAGTGTAACTGGAGTCAGCCAGAAATGCATAACACCAGAAGAAGGTCGAGTGATCCTCAACGACATCCACTCGGGGACATGTGGTCACCATGCGTCCTCTCGGACCATCGTGGCCAAAGCATACTGAGCGGGATTTTATTGGCCACGGGCAAATGAGATGGCGCAAGAAATAGCCGACAGATGTGAAGGTTGCCAGTTTTACTCCAACATGTCTCACAAGCCTGTGTCGGCCCTGAAGACCATTCCACTCGTCTGGCCCTTCGTTGTTTGGGGTTTGGACATGGTGGGACCTTTGAGAATGGGTAGGAGCGGCTTCACTCATGTACTCGTGGCAGTCGACAAGTTCACCAAATGGATTGAAGCCAAACCTATCAAAAGCCTTGAAGCCAGTACTGCAGTCAGTTTCATCAGAGAGTTAACATTCAGATATGGTGTTCCGCACAACATCATCACTGACAATGGGTCGAACTTCGATTCTGATGAGTTTAGAGCCTTCTGCGCTTCCCAAGGCACTCAGGTCGACTACGCTTCAGTCGCCCATCCCTAGTCGAATGGACAAGCTGAAAGAGCAAACAGGTTGATTCTCAAAGGACTGAAACCCCGACTGATGCGTGATCTCAAGCACGCGGCAGGCGCCTGGGTCGATGAACTTCCATCAGTGCTTTGGGGCTTGAGGACAACTCCTAGTCGGTCGACTGGCCGAACTCCATTCTTCCTGGTATATGGAGCTGAAGCTATTCTTCCAAGTGACTTGCTTCACAATGCACCCAGAGTCGAGCTTTTCTCAAAAGATGAAGCAGAACAGGCTCGGCAAGATGTAGTTGATCTCCTCGAAGAGGAAAGAGAGATGGCCCTGATCCGGTCGACCATTTATCAGCAAGACCTACGTCGATTCCACGCCAGAAACGTGAGGGGTCAAGCATTTCAAGAAGGAGACTTGGTTCTTTGAGTGGATCAGCAGAAACCACACAAGCTTGCTCCTACTTGGGAAGGCCCCTTCATTATCACCAGAGTGCTCCACAATGGAGCATACCACTTATACAATGTCGAACACAAGAAAGACGAGCCACACGCTTGGAATGCGGAGCTGCTCCGCCCCTTTTACACTTAAGCATTCAGACTGTTGAGATGTAATAAGAAAGACCCTTTAGTTTGATTATCAAAGACACAGTTTTACAGTCTCTTAAATGATCGTTGTTCCTTTTTTATATGTTCTAAATCCCCCAGTGGGTGCCTTAGATGCGAATCTGTTTCGCCTAAGTTTAACAAATCCTACCGAGTGATGAGCAAGCCTCTCACTCTGGGGCTTAGCTGCGAATCCGTTTCGCCTAAGTTTTGAAAAAATCCTACCGAGTGATGAGCAAGCCTCTCACTCAGGGGCTTAGCTGCGAATCCTTTTGCCTAAGTTTAAAAAATCCTACCGAGTGGTGAGCAAGCCTCTCACTCGGGGGCTTAGCTGCAGTCTAGTACTCGCCTAAGTTTAAAAAATCCTACCGAGTGGTGAGCAAGCCTCTCACTCGGGGGCTTAGCTGTAGTCCAGTACTCGCCTAAGTTTAAAAAATCCTACCGAGTGGTGAGCAAACCTCTCACTCGGGGGCTTAGCTGCAGTCCAGTACTCGCCTAAGTTTAAAAAATCCTACCGAGTGGTGAGCAAGCCTCTCACTCGGGGGCTTAGATGCGAATCCGTTTCGCCTAAGTTTAACAAATCCTACCGAGTGATGAGAAAGCCTCTCACTCGGGGGCTTAGCTACGAATCTGTTTCGCCTAAGTTTAAAAAATCCTATCGAGTGGTGAGCAAGCCTCTCACTCGGAGGCTTAGCTATAGTCCAGTACTCGCCTAAGTTTAAAAAATCCTCCTGAGTGGTGAGCAACCCTCTCACTTGGAGGCTTAGCTATAGTCCAGTACTCACTTAAGTTTGAAAAATCCTACCGAGTGGTGAGCAGCCCTCTCACTCGGAGGCTTAGCTGCAGTCCAGTACTCGCCTAAGTTTGAAAAATCCTACCAAGTGGTGAGCAACCCTCTCACTCGGAGGCTTAGCTGCAGTCCAATACTTGCCTAAGTTTGAAAAATCCTACCAAGTGGTGAGCAACCTTCTCAATCGGAGGCTTAGCTACAATCCAGTACTCACGTAAGTTTGAAAAATCCTACCGAGTGGTGAGCAAGCCTCTCACTCGGGGGCTTAGCTGCAGTCCAGTACTCGCCTAAGTTTGAAAAATCCTACCGAGTGGTGAGCAAACCTCTCATCGGAGGCTTAGCTGCAGTCCAGTACTCGCCTAAGTTTGAAAAATCCTACCGAGTGGTGAGCAACCCTCTCACTCGGAGGCTTAGCTGCAGTCCGATACTCGCCTATGTTTGAAAAATCCTACCGAGTGGTGAGCAACCCTCTCATTCGGAGGCTTAGCTGCAGTCCAGTACTCACCTAAGTTTGAAAAATCCTACCGAGTGGTGAGCAACCCTCTCATTCGGAGGCTTAGCTGCAGTATAGTACTCGCCTAAGTTTAGAAAATCCTCCCGAGTGATGAGAAACCCTCACACTCGAGGGCTTAGCTGCAGTCCAGTACTCGCCTAAGTTTGAAATACATCCCCTTCTGCAAGGACGATGAGGTACAGGTCGACTGCAACCTTCTATTTGCAGCTGCGCCACAAATACAATGTGCGCTCCATCCCCATCCACAAGGACGATGAGGTGCAGGTCGACTGCGACCTTCTCTTCGGAGCTGCGCCACAAATACAATGTGCGCTCCATCCTCATCCGCAAGGACGATGAGGTGCAGGTCGACTACAACCTTCTCTTCTGAGTTACGCCACAAATACAACATGCGCTCCATCCTCATCCGCAAGGACGGCGAAGTGCAGGTCGACTGGGACATCTTCCTCAGAACCGCATCTCAAGTACAAAGAATATTCCGAGTGAAGAACAAGTTCCACTCGAAGGCAAACGCAAGCACGTTCGGAAGATAAACCAAGTTCAGATAAATCCTAAAGTTCCAGAATGAAGATAAAAGTACTCGGGCATCAGGCCCGAAGGAGTTTAACGGTTACAAAATCACTCGGCATTCCGAGGCAAATTTAAGGCGAGGTATAAAGTTTGTTCACTCCACAGGAGGAGGGCTTGCAGGCTCGACGAACTCATCCAGATCAATTCTGTCAGCGATCCGAGTGGCAGCAACAATGAAGGTTTCCATGAAGGATTGGAAGTCATGCCTTTTGGTGTTGGCAACCTTGATCGCCGCTAGCTTCTCTTCTCGAGCTTCTTTGCAGTGGACCCTAACCAGCGACAGAGCCACGTTAGCACCACATCGGGCAGAAGACTTCTTCCATTCCTACACTCGACCAGGAACCTCATTGAGTCGAGTCATCAGAGACTCAAGGTCATTTTGAAACGTTGCCCTTGGCCAGAGTGATGTATCAATGCGCGACACCGCCACCTTCAGGCGAGCAAGATAGCTTGTAACGCTGGCAACACGGGATTCCAGTCGAAGCACGTTCATGGCAGCCTCATCACCGACTGGAGAAAGGATAGGGTCCAAGCCTGTCTCGATCCGTCTGGTCTCTTCTTCCAAGTTTTGGCAGAATTCTGCAGATTCAAGGAGTTAATGAGTCGACCGGTTCATGATGACTTGCAAACAGTGAATCAGTCGGATAAAGAAAAGTACCTTCAAGCATAAGGAAGAGCTTCTTGGTGAGTGCTTTCAGGTAAGCTTCTAGGTCGTTTCTCCTACGAGACATGCTTTCCAGTTGCTCGTTCAGAGTCACCTTATCCTTCTTCAGATGAGTCGCTTCTCGGTTAGACTCAGTAAGAGACGTCTTCAGCTTGGTGATTTACTCCTCTAACGCACCAACCGAAGCCAACTATTTGTCAGCAAGTGCAATCTTCTCCTGAGCCTCCTTTTGTGCTGCTGCAAGATCGAGGTCCTTCTTCGCCAGAGCCAGCCTCATTTTCTCTACAAGATATACACTCGGGTCAGACAGAAGAACGAAGAGATAACTGAAGTCAAAATAAACACTCAACAGGTCTTTACCTTCCGTACCAGCCACTTCATCTTTAGCCTTTTTCAAGTTCTGATGGGCCAGCTCCAAGTCAAGGTTGAGTTGTCTCTGTTTTTCCTTGAATTCAGCAAACTTGGAGATAAGCGCACAGGATTTCTACAATGAGCAAAAGACATGTCAATAGACAAGATCAAAGATCATTTACTTCCGAGTGAATAAAACTTTAAGACTACTGCAGAATCAAAAATTCTACAGTAGTCTCGGGGACTACACCCAGTGGGTGCACTTATCGTGCCCCCACTAATTCAGAGTCCACTCGACATGGTCCGCCCAGACCGAGTGGAAGAAGGAAAAAAAGAGACAAAGAAATACTCAGACCCCAACCAACTGCCAGCAGTCGACTATGGTCTCGGGGACTACACCCAGTGGGTGCGCTTAGCGTGCCCCCACTGGTTCATATTCCGCTCGACATGGTCCGTCCAGACCGAGTGGAAGGGTGCAAACAACAAAGATGCCAAACACCTAGTGGGTGCGCAGATGCGAAGTGCAGGATAACAAGAGATTGCACGGAGAAAAGTTTTCAGGTAGCATATTCTAACAGAACAAGTTCAGTCGGAAGCCAACTTACCCGGACATTGGCTCAAAGGGCCGCGCTGGCGTTGTAAGCAGCCTGACTGTTTTCGTGCACCGCCTTCACTCGCTCCATCATTAGGCCAGCTTGGTGAATGGCTTCTGCAGCGGCGTCCGCCTGGCTTTCCGGAACGTGATGAGTAGTGAAGAATGGGACTGATGGTCCAGACGCAACAGCTGGAAGTTCCGAGGCATGAAGCTGGACGGTGGAAGCAAGCACTGGTACAGTCGACGATGTGGGGCGTTCACTCGATAGTGGATCAGCAAAAGTAACAGAAGCCCGAGTCACATTTTCAGGCTGTTGGACCGCTGGCTCTGCCGCCAGCACCGATTGGGATGTCTTGCCAGCTGATGCCTTCTTGTTCCTCCTGGCCCTCAGCGGCACATCCTCGTCATCATCTGGAAGCTCAATGACATTGGGAGGAGCTGCAAAAAGATCAGTCGACTCCAGATTAATCGTCAGAATTTAATCGACCGAGTAACTGAAGACAGGATTACAAGAGTTGTACCCAGGTTGGAAGTGACTGCGTCTTCCATTTCTTCATCTTCATACTTGTGGGTGGAAGTCCCGGAGGTAGCAACACTGCAAATTGCAAAAATTCAGTCGGTCATGCCTATCACGGTGGGTCGACCAAAATTTGACTCGTACTAAACCAAGAAATCAGGTCTGGTTATTACCCGGAAATAGTAGGAATGGACACTTTGATCTTGGGCAAGGCCTTTGGAGGTTTTGACGATGCATCTTTCAGCTGTTTCGGCGCCTTATCAGTCAGTGCCGGAGAAGGTGCAGCTTTCGGTTGCTTCAGTGCCCTCTCAGTCGGCATTGGAGAAGACGTCCGAGGGCGCTTCGACGACTGCCCAGTCGGTGCGGTCGCTTTGTCATGGATGCTTGTCGGATCATGAGTGTGCTTGGATCGTTTTTCCCTACGGGGAGGTGAGTCGACCTCTTCTTCATCACTCGGATCGTCACTCTCCTCGTCCTCCTCTTCATCAGAGTTCCACTCGCCGCTCTCGCCTCCGCTCGCCTTCCCCTCCGGATCCTGCTCCTGCTCCCCGGTGGGCATTGAGTACATATCAGTAAGGGACTGAAAGACAACAAGCGATGTAGAAATCAGTCGGTTGACAACAAGCAGTTACATGATAAATCAAGAGAACGCTCGGCAGTTTAGAGTTGGACCTTGTCTGTTTGGCGCGAGTTGTCGAATGGAGGGACTCTCCCAGACCCCCTGGGATTGTCCTTGTTGCCAGTGATACCTCTCAGCCACTTCTCCATCGTGTCCTCATCAACCTCTTCTGGGTGGATCCGAGTGGAATCATCAATGGGCGAATACATCCACATCAGATGGTCTCGAGCTTGAAGCGGCTGAATACTTTGTTTAAGGAAGACCTCCAGCAGATCCATGCCAGTCACGCCATCACGGACGAGTTGGACCACCCGCTCGACCAACACCTTCACCTGCGCTTTCTCCTCTGGGATCACTTTCAAGGTGGAGGGCTTCTCGACCCAAGCCATACAGAAGGGTGGAAGTCCCGTTGATTGACCTGGAGTCGGCTGGTCTTTGCAATAGAACTAGGTCGACTGCCATCCTCGGACTGACTCAGGAAGGATCATGGCTGGGAAAGTGCTTTTACCTCTCATTTGAATCCCAAGACCCCCACACATCTGGATCACGTGCGTCCTCTCATCACTCGGGTTGGCCTTCTTGAGCGACTGGGAACGACACGTGAAAATGTGCTTGAAGAGACCCCAGTGTGGCCTGCAACCTAAGAAATTCTCGCACATGGACATGTAGGTGGCGAGGTACACGATGGTGTTGGGAGAAAAGTGGTGGAGTTGTGCTCAAAAGAAGTTCAAGAAACCTTGGAAAAAAGGATGGGGAGGCAAAGAAAATCCACGGTCAACATGGGTGGCGAGGAGAACGCACTCACCCTCCTGCGGATGCGGTTCGGTCTCGCCCTCCGGGAGCCACGCCGATTCGTGGGGAATCAGTCCCCCCTCAACCAGATTGTCGATGTCGTCCTGATGAATCATTGATCGGATCCAGTCGCCCTGGATCCAGCCGCGCGGCAGGCCGGACCTCGACGAAGATCCGCCCCGGCTGGACTTCTTCCCCTTCACCTTCGCCCTTACCTTCTTCACGCGCTCTAAGTCCACCGTCTTCTCCTTCCCCATTGCAGCGGGTGGAGCTTGAGCAGAGCGGCAGCGCCGGGAGAAGAGGTGGATGAGGCGGAGAAAGCGGGGGAGAAAGAAGAAGAATGGGAATGCACCATGCAAAAAACCCCAATCCGGTACCTTATATGAGGTCGTTTCCGAGTGGCTGACCTGTGGGTCTGGCCGATCCTATCAAATCCCGCAACAGTCGTGCACGTGATACGTGGCAAAAAAGGTGGCGCAGTGATCGAGGCAGCCCTGACTAATCCAGCCTGATTACCACGGCCTCCTCCGCCCCGCGCACTTCCCGAAATTCGAATCCCACAATATCTGCAAGCAGCAGAGCAACTTGTCAAACGGAAGATTTTTCCCATATCAGCACTCGAAGTGTAGCAGTAAAAGTTCACTCGGCGGAACCAAGAATGGATCAAGGCGACTGAAAAAGAAGTCGAAGTCATCATGATTGCTCACTTGGTCCCAATCAAGCGCTTCCGAAGCGCGAAAATTGAATCGAAGGTGTTCTCAACTCCTTCTCCACTCGAACCCTGAACCATTCGGGGGCTAATGATGTAGCTATGTACCTAGGGTAGGGTCATAGGCCTGACCTAGACACCCTCCCCTAGGACTCCATCCTAAAACCAGAAGCACTCGAGGTATAGCATCATCCACTCGACTGCCAGGTATTCCACTCGAAAGATTCAAAGTCACTCGACTACGACGATTATCACTCGACAGACTGAAGATCTAAAGTCACTCTGCGCGACAACGGTCGGACGTTTACTTCATAGACTTAATAGGCATTTATGTCACTTAATTGCTAGCGTTACCAGTAACCCCCCCTCTTGATGTACCTTAAAACTCTTGTAACATGGGCAGGATGGGGTCCTGGCGCACTCTATATAAGCCACCCGCTCCACTGAGACAAGGGTTCGCACCCCCTGTAAACACACACACATACATAATCCAGTCGACCGCCTCCGGGCACCGAGACGTAGGGCTGTTACTTCCTCCGTGAAGGGCCTGAACTCGTAAAACTCGTGTGTACAACTTCACTATAGCTAGGATCTTGCCTCTTCATACCTACCCCACATTCTACTGTCAGTCTTAGATCCACGACAGAGGTCACCCTTTTCTTCCCTCCCCCTTCAGAGGGAGAATCGCTTTCCTCCTCTTCCTCGTCATCGGTGGCGGGAGGGGAGTGGGTCTCGACATCTTCGGACGTCACGTCCGAAGTGCCCTTACGGCGGAGACCACCCCTGGTCCCCTTGGCCTTATTCTTGGCCTTCTTTTTCGGCACCTGATAGGGCACCGAAACCAGCATCTTCATCAGAAGCGGGATTGCTGGTTCTTTCTAGCAGCAAAGCCAGACACTGAATCCGCTCCGCCTTCTTTGTCCAGCCCTGAAAAAACAAAACAAGGAAGTTTAGACATCTTCCTTGAGTATAAAAGTAAAGGGTACACCTTGAAATACGGAACACTTACCGCACTAGCAGGATGGGCCAGGTCGTGCCCGCGGTCTTCGGTCGTCGCCGGCCACGCCTCATTAGCCTTGAAGAGCACCTTCCAGATGTCTTCGTGCATAGTGTCGAAGAACTGTTGCAAGGTCCGGTGCTTGGCCGGGTCAAACTCCCACAAGTGGCAAGTCCAGCTTTGGCATGGCAGGATCCAGTGAGCGAGCATCACCTAAATCACGCTGACAAGCTTGACGTCCTTGTCCACCATGTGCTTGATGCATGTTTGGAGTGTTGTTAGCTCATCCGACGAAGACCAGTCCAGGCCCTTCTCTAGCCAGGAGGTGAGCCGCATCGGGGCACCAAACTGGAATTCGGGAGTTGCGGCCCAGGTAGTATCGCGGGGCTCTGTGACATAGAACCACTGATGTTTCCACCCCTTGATGGTTTCCACAAAGGTACCTTTGGGCCATGTGACATTGGGCAGCTTGCTCACCATGGCGCCTCCGCACTCTGCATGTTGGCCATCCACCACCTCCGGCTTCACGTTGAAGACCTTCAGCCACAGTCCAAAGTGGGGAGGGATACGGAGGAAGGCCTCGCACACGACAATGAATGTCGAGATGTTGAGGAAGGAATTGGGGGCCAGATCATGAAAATCTAGCTCATAGTAGAACATGAGACCACGGACGAAGGGGTGGACAGGAAATCCCAGCCCATAGATAAAGTGGGAGATGAACACGACCCTCTCATGGGGCTCTGGGTGGGAACGATCTATCCCTTGGCCGGAAGCCGGTGGGCGATTTCTTTGGCTAGATACCCGGCCTCCCGGAGTCCGGTGATGTCCTTCTCCTTGACAGAGGACACCATCCACTTGCCTTGCACTCCAGATCCGGACATGACTGGAGTGCTATTTGGAGGCGGAAAGGATGGGAGCTTTGGCGCTGGAGCTCATGAGCTGATGGGTGGAGAAAGAGAGAAGGCGTGGGTGAAAGCGGTGTGTCATTATCCCTTTATAAAGGCAGCGAATATCAAGCGCCTCCCCACTAGCCTTAAAACTCGCCTGTTTCCCAAGGGCCGTGCAGGCGGCACGGTTGGATTACCCACGCTCGTATTGATGAGAATCCTGTAATAAGGGGACATGATCTCTACTTTGACAAGGCGTGCCAATAAAACCGCATCTCGGAATATGAAGTGGCAGGCCAGAAAACGGTTCGAAATAATGACCGGGGTGATGTGGTGTCATGCTACAAAAAGTTGTTAGTGGATTGGACTCGTGAAATATTATATTCTCTGCGGTTGTGTGTGGTGCTTGTTTTGTAGAGCCGGACACGTTCTTTGTGTTAGAAAGCTTTTTTGAAGTATTCGAAGGAGGAACCCGCCTTGCAATGTCGAAGCAATCTGCGTGTCGGACACCTCGTCATTGAAGTCGGGTTCAAGGGCTACTGAGGGAGTCCTGGACTAAGGGGTCCTCGGGCGTCCGGCCTGTTGGACATGGGCCGGACTGTTGGGCCATGAAGATACAAGACTAAAGATTCTCTCACCTGTGTCCGGATGGGACTCTCCTTGGCGTGGATGGCAAGCTTGGCGTTCGAATATCAAGATTCCTTTCTCTGTAACCGACTTTGTACAATCCTAGTCCCCTCTGGTGTCTATATAAACCGGAGGTTTAGTCTGTAGAGGCAATCATAATCAGATAGGCTAGACTTCTAGGGTTTTAGCCATTACGATCTCGTGGTAGATTAACTCTTGTAACCCCCATACTCATCAATATTAATCGAGCAGGGCGTAGGGTATTACCTCCATCGAGAGGGCCCGAACCTGGGTAAAACTTCGTGTCCCTTGTCTCCTGTTACCATCAACCTCAGACGCACAGTTCGGGGCCCCTTACCCGAGATCCACCGATTTTGACACCGACAGTGTGGATTATCTCACCATATCGATGAGGCCGCGCAACAAGAAGAAGGGTCGGCCGCGATGAGGCCGTGCGGCAAGAAGAAGGGTCACCGGCAGAAGGCGGCGCTGTAAGAAGTCGGGTCGCCGGCGAGGAGGCGACGCTGCAAGAAGAAGGGTAGCCGGCGAGGAGGCGACACTACAAGAAGAAGGGTCGCCGGCGAGGAGGCTGAGCCGCCAGTAAGCAGCAGTGAAGGTTTGAACTTGGAAAGCAAGGAAGAATGGTGGAAATGTGGCTTTTAGTAGGAGGGAGGGCGGGGAGATAGATATTACCAAGGTGGCAAAAAAATTCGCTCGGTGACACGAGAAACTGGCGCGCAAGTGTGGTTCAAGCAGGGGCGGTGGACTGTAGACGACGAAGCTTCCTGCGTAAGCCAGACAAGACGGTGCGCCAAGATATTTTATATCGCGTCCCACATGATTCTTTCTAGTAAACTGTTTTTGGTATACCTGATTCTTTTCATTATGTTTTGAAAGACAAAATGGTGTTACGGAGGGAAATGATGGTGTTTGAATTGCTAGAACATTTACGTACAGTGAACATGCAACTAGTACATGAGTGTCATGTTTAAATTTGGAATTATTCCGGGTTCGTTTGGCATTTTTATGCATTAATTGATTTTCTGGATATTTAATGTGCATAATTCAAATTTGAACTGCAAGCACATGATCCAATGTACCAAGGTTTACTGAAAAATCACATGTGTGTCTTTGGCTGAATTTATAGGTCCCATGCAAAAATGGGAATAAAATTCAAACATCTGGGTGTCGTGGCTCGGCCGGAATGACTGAGAAACTTGGTTTTTTAATTCTTGTAAATCCAAAACATGGCCGAAAATCATGAAACTTGGCACGGTGTCATGACATGGCACCAACATGCTGCAGTAAATTTTTTGGCCGAATTGGGACAAGCTTTGGTGTAAGCTTCTTGCAAACCGGAGCTTCCCTCAAGAAGGCTCATGGTTCCGAGAGGGAACGTGTCACCTCCGTGTGCGAAACGACATATGTACACTGCCTTCTCCCACCTTGATTTTTTTACACAGGCAGATTAGACAAAATAGAAGTATCGTGCTAAATTTTGGAATTATTCCATGTTTGTTTGGCCTTTTTTATACATTAATTGTGTTTCTGGGCATTTAATGTGCATAATTCAAAATTGAACTACAAGCACAGTCTCCAGTGCACCAAAGTTGTTTCAAAAATCACATGTGTGTCCTTGGGTGAATTTCTAGGTCCCATACAAGAGATGGGAGTGAAATTCAAACATATGGGCGTTGTGGCTCGGTCAGAAAGATTGAGAAACTTGGTTTTTTAATTCCTGTAATTCCAAAACATGCCTGAAAATCATGAAACTTTGCATGGTGTCATGACATGGCACCAACATGCTGCGGTAAATTTTTTGGCCGAATTGGGACAAGCTTTGGTGTAGGCTTCTTGCAAAGCAGAGCTTCCCTCAAGAAGGATCATCGTTCCAAGAGGGAACTTGTCACCTCCGTGTGCGAAACGACATACGTACACTGCCTTCTCCCGACTTAATTTTTATACACAGCTAGATTAGACCAAATAGAAGTATCGTGCTAAATTTTGGAATTATTCCGAGCTCGTTTCGCCTTTTTTATACATTAATGGAGTTTCTGGGCATATAATGTGCATAATTCAAATTTGAACTGCAAGCACAGGCTCCAGTGCACCAAAGTTGTCTGAAAAATCACATGTATGTCCTTGGGTGAATTTCTAGGTCCCATGCAAGAGATGGGAGTGAAACTCAAACATCTGGGCGTCGTGGCTCGGCCGGAAAGATTGAGAAACTTGGGTTTTTAATTCCTATAATTCCAAAACACGCCTGAAAATCATGAAACTTGGCATGGTCTCATGACAAGGCACCAACATGTTGTGGTAATTTTTTTGGCCGAATTGGGACAAGCTTTGGTGTAAGCTTCTTGCAAACCGGAGCTTCCCTCAAGAAGGCTCGTGGTTCCGAGAGGAAACGTGTCACCTCCGTGTGTGAAACAACATACATACACTGCCTTCTCTCGCCTTAATTTTTTTACATGGCCAAATTAGACCAAATAGAAGTACCGTGCTAAATTTTGGAATTATTCCGGGCTTGTTTTGCCTTTTTTTGTACATTAATTGAGTTTCTAGACATTAATGTGCATAATTCAAATTTAAACTACAAACACAGTCTCCAATGCACCAAAGTTGTTTAAAAAATCACATGTGTGTCCTTGGGTGAATTTTTAGGTCGTATTCAAGAGATGAGAGTGAAATTCAAACATCTGGGCGTCGTGGCTCGACCGGAAAGATTGAGAAACTTGTTTTTTTAATTCCTGTAATTCCAAAACACGTCTAAAAATCATGAAACTTGGCATGGTGTCATGACATGGCACCAACATGTTGCGGTAATTTTTTTGGCCGAATTGGGACAGGCTTTGGTGTAAGCTTCTTGCAAACCAGAGATTCCCTCAAGAAGGCTCGTGGTTCCGAGAGGGAACGTGTCACCTCCGTGTGCGAAAC
Source organism: Triticum aestivum (assembly GCF_018294505.1). Classification (NCBI taxonomy): domain Eukaryota; kingdom Viridiplantae; phylum Streptophyta; class Magnoliopsida; order Poales; family Poaceae; genus Triticum; species Triticum aestivum. The sequence continues at coordinate 242,691,245 of NC_057797.1, read as the reverse complement.
GACATGCGTACACTGCCTTCTCTCGCCTTATTTTTTTTACACAGCCAAATTAGACCAAATAGAAGTACCGTGCTAAATTTTGGAATTATTTCGGGCTCGTTTCGTCTTTTTTATACATTAATTGAGTTTCTGCGCATTTAATGTGCATAATTCAAATTTGAACTACAAGCACAGGCTCCAGTGCACCAAAGTTGTCTGAAAAATCACATGTGTGTCCTTGGGTGAATTTCTAGGTCCCATGCAAGAGATGGGAGTGAATTCAAACATCTGGGCGTCGTGCCTTGGCCGGAAAGATTGAGAAACTTGGTTTTTTAATTCCTGTAATTCCAAAACACGCCTGAAAATCATGAAACTTGGCATGGTGTCATGACATGACACCAACATGTTGCGGTAATTTTTTGGCTGAATTGGGACAAGCTTTGGTGTAAGCTTCTTGAAAACTGGAGCTTCCCTCAAGAAGGCTCGTCGTTCCGAGAGGAGACGTGTCACCTCCGTGTGCGAAACAACATACGTACAGTGCCTTCTCCCGCCTTAATGTTTTTACACAACCATATTAGACCAAATAGAAGTATCGTGCTAAATTTTGGAATTATTTCGGATTCGTTTGGCCTTTTTATACATTAATTGAGTTCCCGGGCATTTAATGTGCATAATTCAAATTTGAACTACAAGCACATGCTCCAATGCACCAAAGTTGTTTGAAAAATCACATGTGTGTCCTTGGGTGAATTTCTAGGTTGCATGCAAGAGATGGGAGTGAAATTCAAACATCTGGGCGTCATGGCTCGGCCGGAAAGATTGAGAAACTTGGTTTTAATTCCTATAATTCCAAAACACGCCAGAAAATCATGAAACTTGGCATGGTCTCATGACATGGCACCAACATGCTGTGGTAATTTTTCTATCCGATTTGCGAAGGCGCACACATTAACAATCAACAAAGTCATTTTGAAACAAATGTTGTCATGTTACAAATCGGAAACACAAGTATTATTGAAACTGTGGGCGTTCGACTTACCAATTACGTGCGGCCACGCGTCCCCTTTTTTATTGGCTAGGAAGTGTCGTGCGGGGTAGCTATTTGAGTATGGGAGGCGTGCGATCAGACCCCTGCGTGTGCTCATCGGGGGGAGAGCCCTTTTGACCGCTACCCGCCAGGCACCTCCCTCCCAACGTCTCCATTAATGGCGCCCGAGCACCTGATCTACGGCGTGGTTATATGTCTCACTGGACTGAGATTTAAGAGAGAAAAATGAAAATCTGAAAAGAAAGTTTTGCACGGATCTTGATGTAAGATCCGACGGACCTATATAGCATCGACTGTGACTTATAGCAAGCATGATGAATATAAGGACGATGACATTGGATAATAATTGTCTTACATATTTATAAACATAATTAAAAAAGCCAAATGCGGCAACGCCCGATATACACAAGGGCAAAAGAAGAAGGAAGACAACTAGTCTCCGTGGCGGGCGGCGACAAGCTCTTTCTTGTCCTCAAGATGCTGGTTGAGAGCATCCACAGATTCCTCCACCAGCCTTTTGCGCTCGATGCGCAGCATGGCATTCTCGTCCATAAGTTTCCCGACGATGACGCTGGTCCTCTTCAACAAGGCAGTGGTCTGCTCCTGCTGCTCCACACTTCCAACGATCTTTGCCCTCAGTAGGTCGTGCTCGGCCTGGAGATTCGCATTGATCTCATTTAGTTGTCGGATGACGTCGATAGACTGTTCAAACGAGGCTTGCAGGTCATCCTGCAACCTCGCCCACCTGGATATTTGATCCATCTGCCTAAGGACGAGGGCACGCATGTGCATGTAAGAGTCCTTGCCTGCCTGCGAGGCATTTTCCCAGGCCGCCGCGGTGCGGGAGGACATCTTTGCCGCATTCGCAGCGCGGCGGGACATCTCTTCTGCTTCCGCAGCATGGTCGGACCAGTCTGCTGCTTTGACGGTGCGGCGGGTCCTCTGTGATACTTTCGTGGCGCGGCGGGACCTCTCTGCTGCTACGGCCGTGCGACGGGACATGTTGGCTACTTTCGCGGAGAGGCGGGACATCTCTCGTGCTCCCGCTTCCAGGCTCGCCTCTCCCTGGTGGCAATCTCTCGACCCAGAACTCACGCTGGCCATGGCGGACGCAAGGGAACGATGATGAATGACTTGTTTGTTTTAGATTTTTTGTGGATGAGGAGTTGAGGAGGAATGTGCAGTCATCTTGGAGTAGTAGTATTTATAACCGTGTAGTAATACACTCCTAAGTGGGAAACCGTTTAGGTTTTGGTCGGTGGGAACATGTTTGCAATTTGGAATGTATCGGGACGTGGCCTCCCTGTTCTTCTAAAAAAATTGTGACGGGACGCATGCTTAAGATTTACTGTCGGTTATAAGTGCGGCACTATTTCCGAAAGGCGTAACGTGGACACGTACGCCTTCTCGGCCGCGTACGTGGCGTTTGCACCATAGGGTGCACCGCAATAGGCAATGCCAGCACCATCGTGCATGGTTCTTTTAATTAGAATGTGTGTGTCCGTTTAGCGCACACACGTTGATCTATTTAACTGTTCCAGTTTGTTGTGGCTAATCGCAAACAGTTCATCCATGTGAAGTGTATGCCATCAATCACACACACTTTGATCTGGCTGACCCGTTTCTGTTCTGTTGCCTAATCGCAAACAGTTAATCCTTCTGAAGCGTGTGCCCTCAATCACACACACCTCGATCTGGCTGACCGTTTCTTTTATGTTGCCTAATCACAAATAGTTCATCCGAGTGAATCGTATCTTGTGTATCGCACACGCCTTCATCTGGCTGCCCCGTTTCTTTTGTTCCTCCTCATCGCAAACAGTTAATTGAACTAAACTGTATTCCCTTCATTGCACACACAACTAAAACCTGAACCGTATTTGATGCATCCGTCATCGCAAACGTTTTATACATTTCTGAGAGTTTTTATATAGCATCGTTTGTGATTATTGCATCGCACACAGTTTCTTGAAGGGTCTCTAATCATAGTGTCGCGGCAGCAGCATCCTACAGTAGTGATCGTCATCCTATTTCTAGGCTAGATGATATGCTTGATGAATTGAGTGGCTCTACAATATTCTTCAAAGTTGATTTGCCTAGTGGATATCATCAAATTTGTATGAAATTGGGAGATGAATGGAAAACAACATTAAAACCAAGTTTGGATTATATGACTGGTTAGTCATGCCTTTTGGGTTAACTAATGCACCTAGTACTTTCATGAGATTAATGAACAAACTTTTATGTGCTCTCATTGGACGATTTGTGGTAGTATATTTTGATGATATACTGATTTATATCAGATCTTTGGAAGAACATTTGGAACATTTACGTGATGTTTTTATTGCTTTACCTCTACGTGATGCACGTTTGTTTGGTAACCTTGGGAAGCGCACCTTTTGCACCGACCAAGTATATCTTCTTGGCTATGTTGTTACTCCACAGGGAATTGAAGTTGATAAAGCCAAGATTGAAGCTATTGAGAGTTGGCCGCAACCCAAAACGATCACACAAGTGAGGAGTTTTCTTGGACCCGCTGGTTTCTATAGGCGTTTTGTGAGAGATTTCAGCACCATTGTTGCACCTCTCAATGAACTTACAAAGAAGAATATGCCTTTTGTTTGGGGTACCGCACAGGAAGAAGCCTTCACGGTATTGAAAGATAAGTTGACACATGCTCCATCACTCCAACTTCCTGATTTTAATAAGTCTTTTGAGCTTTAATGTGATGCGAGTGGAATTGGATTAGGAGTTGTGTTATTACAAGATGGTAAACATGTTGCATACTTGTAAGTGCATCTAGTGCCCCTTAGTGATTTTGGTGTATTGAAGACTTATAGGTTAAGGGACTAATGTGTTTGTGAGTGTACACAGGTTCTATAAGTCTATGAGAAGTTTGATATTTACAATGAAAGTCGACCCCTAAAAATGAATGTCTTCAGTTGAAGACTTTGGTTTTCTTGAAGACTTTGAAAGTGAGGAAATTGGTGTGACCTTGAAGACTTCGATATTGATGCGAGGATTATGAAGCGTGAAGACTTTTGTTTTCGTAGTTTCATTTTCTCTTTCTTGAGTCATAGGAAACACCGTACTGTTAAAGGGGTCGAGGTAAAACTAAGGAAACACTTTCCAAGTGATGCTTATCTCAAAATCCTACACCTACCCAATCCTTTCGAGTGAAGCCATTGGAAATCTTATGTTGTTCAGTCAATTTCTTCAGTGACAGAGACGAAGTTCTTCTGGTCTCTGAGGAATTTGTTCTGACTGAGGAGTTAGGAATTCGCCAGTGCGGAAGTGAGGAACATGATAGCCCTAAGGAATTTGAGAGCTCAAATTTCTGACCGTTGCTGTGCTATGCGCCAGCTGTCCGAAAATATCCTACCCACCTAACGGTCATATCATTGAAGGACATTTATGTCTTATCATGTCGGGTTGCTCCCTAGGCTATAAATAGCCCCCCCTACAACCACTAGTTGGTTGGCTGCTCCGAGAGAAACTGACACTTGTCATTGAGAGCATCCCATCCTCCGAGGACTTTGAGCAAAAATCATCTGTGAGGAAAACCCAAACCCAAACACCTACAAACCCAAAGTGATTGAGCATCACTGAAGAGATTGTTCCTATGTGGAGCCGATGCTTGTTACCTTTGAGGACTGTGCATCCTCCAGATGGTTAGGCGTCATGGTTTAGAGCATCCAAGAGGAATTGTGGATCGCCGAGTGACCGAGTCTGCGAAGGTTTGGAAGTCACCTGAAGACTTACCGCGAGTGATTGGGTGAGGTCTGTGTGATCTTAGCTCAAGAAGAATACGGTGGGGACTGTGTGTCCTCAGGTTTAAATACCTAGCCGCTCCAACTAGACGTACGACTGTCACAACAGCTGGAACTGGTCTACCAAATCATTGTCTTCACCAAGCTACTAGTTCTATTTCCTCAACCCTTTCATTTCCTCATTTATGTGTTGATGAACTTGATTGTTACTGTTTGAAGACTTTGACTGAAGACTTTCTCAGTTTCCTCAATCCCAATTCTCCTGTCACTTTGTCTTCAGCCTGCTATCCTGTTTACACACTACTTGTGCTCTGTGTATGTTTCATTTCAACATGATGACTGTGCTACTATTCTGTTATGCATGCATCTGAATACTTATTCCGCTGCTAGTAGTTCGTTGCTCAGGAAATTCCTCACCTTGAATTTCCTTAGTGACGAAATTGTAAAAATCGCCTATTCACCCCCTCCTCTAGTTGATATAATGCACTTTCAATACTTATCTGAAAAAATTGAGTGGACCTAGTCTGAATTATTCTACTTATGATAAGGAATTATATGCTCGTGTTCGCATTTTGGAAACATGGCAACATTACTTATGGCCCAAAGAATCTGTTATACATTCTAATCATGAATCTTTGAAGCACATTAAAAGTCAAGCAAAACTGAACCGTAGACATGTTAAATGTGTTGAATTCATTGAGACTTTCCCTTATGTCATTAAACACAAGAAGGGCAAATAAAATGTTGTTGCTGATGCATTGTCTCGGCGTCATACTATGCTTTCACAACTTAACTTTAAAATATTTGGTTTGGAGACCATCAAAGAACAATATGTGCATGATGCTGAATTTAAATATGTGCCACTGAATTGTAAAGAAAGGAGAACATGAAACACGTTCATCATTAATGATGGATTTGTGTTTCGTGCTAACAAGCTACACATTCCAGCTATCTCCATTCATCTTTTGTTGTTGCAGGAGGCGCGTGGAGGAGGAATAATGGGACACTTTGGCGTGAAGAATATGGAGGACGTACTTGCTACACATTTCTTTTGGCCAAAGAGACGGGATGTTGAGTGTTTTGTTGATCGGCGCTCTACATGTCAGAAAGCTAAGTCACGACTCAATCCTCATGGTTTATATATGACTTTGCCTGTACGTAGTATTCCATGGGAGGATATATCTATGTATTTTGTTTTAGGATTACCTCGAACAAATAAGGGGAGGGATAACATATTTGTTGTCGTGGATAGATTTTTGAAAATGGCACACTTCATAGCATGTCATAAAAGCGATGATGTTGTTGATTTGTTTTTTTGTGAAATTATTTTCTTGCATGGTGTGCCAAATACTATTGTTTTAGATCGTGATACTAAGTTTCTTAGCCACTTTTGGAGATGTTTATGGGCTAAGTTGGGGACTAAACTACTTTTAGTACTACCTGTCACCCCCAAACTGATGGACAAACTAAAGTAGTCAATAGAGCATTGTCTACTATTCTTAGGGTTGTTTTGAAGAATAACAAGAAAATGTCGGAAGAATGCTTGCCTTATATTGAATTTGCTTATAATCGTTTGCTGCACTCTACTACTAAGATGTGCCCTTTTGAAATTGTGTATGGTGTCCTACCTAGTGCACCTATTGACTTGTTACCTCTTCCATCTTCGGAGAAGGTTAAATTTGGTGCTAAACAACGTGCTGAATTGGTCTGAAAATGCATGAGTTAACTAAGGAAGACATTGAGCGTATGAATGCTAAATATAAACTTGCTAGAGATAAAGGTAGAAAACATGTTGTCTTTGCACCTGGAGATCTTGTTTGATTACATTTGCATAAGGATAGGTTTCCCAATTTGCGCAAATCAAAGCTAATGCCACGAGCTGATGGTCCTTTTGAAGGTGTTAGTGAAAATAAATGATAATGCATATAAACTTGAGCTGCCTGCAGATTTTGGGGTTAGTCCTATTTTTAACATTGCAGATTTGAAGCCTTATTTGGGTGAGGAAGGTGAGCTTCCGTCGAGGACGACTTCATTTCAAAAAGGGGAGGATGATATGGACATAAATACCATTGTTAAACCCACAACCCCTACTGCTATACATACTAGACCAATTACTAGAGCTCGCGCATGAAAATTGAATTATCAGGTACTTTCGTTTCTTGGTAACAATTCTAATGTTCATGAGAATATGATGTTGCCTAAACTGGATACTTTTGTTTTGATTACAAATGAAGGGTCGAGCTTGGACAAGAAGGATGAACATTGGAGCATGATCAAGCATGGAATTGATGGCATGCGCGAGGGAAACAAGAATGGAGTTTCAAGTGATGATTTCACAACTTTGAAGCCATCATAATGAGTGCACAAAGGCTTGGGCGAAATATACAAGATGCTACTTCATAAATTCCGTTCAGAGGCTATCATAGGTGTCATGTCACCTTATTATTGGACCAAGCCCATGTAATTTCGAAATACTTCAATATAGGCTATTTTTAGAGTCCGTATGTGGGGGGAAATAGAGTTAAGCATTGGTTTCGGACCCCTCCTCCAAGGGGTCACGAAATTCCCCCTGCTCCTCCATATATACATGTTGGGGAACGTAGTAATTTCAAAATTTCCCTACGCACACGCAAGATCATGGTGATGCATAGCGACGGGAGGGGAGAGTATGTCTACGTACCCTCGTAGACTGAAAGCGGAAGCATTTATCAACACAGTTGATGTAGTCGTACACCTTCACGATCCGTCCCGATCAAGTACCGAACATACGGCACCTCCACGTTCGGCACACGCTCAACTCGATGACGTCCTCGCCTTCTTGATCCAGCAAGAGGGGCGAAGTAGTAGATGAGTTCCGGCAGCACGACGGCGTGGTGATGGTGTTGGTGAAGAACAATCTCCGTAGGGCTTCGCCTAAGCACTACGGAAACTATTAAAGAGGATAAACTAGAGGGGACGAGGTTGCCAACACACGGCTTGGTGTTTCTTGATGTGTCTTGGGTGCTAGCCCTACCCCTCTATTTATATGTTGAGCCTTGGGGTCGAAACTTGGAGTAAAAGCATCCACAAAGTTAGTTTCACCCGAAAGGCAAGAGTCCTTCTCAGACTCCAGGGCCAGACACCAGGGTTCCCGACGTCTGGACCCAGATGCCAAGAACCCTGGTGTCTGGCCCCTGGACTCCGCAAAACTTCCTTTTGCGCTTTCCAAAAACCTTGTGGGCTTTCCCCTTTGGCCCAAATAAAGTGTTCTCATACCCAAACATTTCGAGAACATCTGGAACCCCTTCCGATGAATTCCGGAGACCAAACACTATTATCCCATATATCAAACTTTATCTCCGGACCATTCCGGAGTTCCTCGTCATGTCTGTGATCTTATCCGGAACTCTGAACAACATTCGGTTACCAACATACATAACTCATAAATACTATATCGTCAACGGACGTTAAGCGTGCGGACCCTACGGGTTCGAGAACTATGTAGACATGACCGAGACACTTCTCTGGTCAATAACCAATAGCGGAACCTGGATGCCCATATTGGTTCCTACATATTCTACGAAGATCTTTATCAGTTGAACCGCATAACAACATACGTTGTTCCCTTTGTCATCAGTATGTTACTTGCCCGAGATTCGATCGTCGGTATCTCAATACCTAGTTCAATCTCGTTACCGGCAAGTCTCTTTACTCGTTCCACAATGCATCATCCCGCAACTAACTCATTAGTTACATTGCTTGCAAGGCTTATAGTGATGTGCATTGCCGAGAGGGCCCAGAGATACCTCTTCGACAATCGGAGTGACAAATGCTATTCTCGATCTATGCCAACTCAACGAACACCATCAGAAACACATGTAGAGCACCTTTATAATCACCCAATTACATTGTGACGTTTGGTAGAACAGGTAATTGGGAGTTGCATAATCTCGTAGTCATAGGAACATGTATAAGTCATGAAGAAAGCAATAGCAGTAAACTAAATGATCAAGTGCTAAGCTAACGGAATGGGTCATGTCAATCACATCATTCTCCTAATGATGTGATCCCGTTAATCAAATGACAACTCTGTTGGGGAACGTAGTAATTTCAAAAAAAATCCTATGCACACACATGATCATGGTGATGCATAGCAACGAGAGGGGAGAGTGTGTCCATGTACCCTCGTAGACCGAAAGCGGAAGTGTTAGCACAACGCGGTTGATGTAGTCATACGTCTTCACGATCCGACCGATCCAAGTACTGAATGCACGTCACCTCCGAGTTCAGCACACGTTCAGCTCGATGACGTCCCACGAACTCCGATCCAGCAGAGCTTCGAGGGAGAGTTCCGTTAGCACGACGGCGTGATGATGGTGATGATGATGCTACCGACGCAGGGCTTCGCCTAAGCACCGCTACGATATGACCAAGCTGGATTATGGTGGAGGGGGACACCGCACACGGCTAAAAGATCAATGATCAATTGTTGTGTCTCCAAGGGGTGCCCCCCTCCCCGTATATAAAGGAGTGGAGGAGGGGGAGGGTCGGCCCTCTCTATGGCGCGCCCTAGGGGAGTCCTACTCCCACCGGGAGTAGGATTCCCCCTTTCCTAGTAGAACTAGGAGCCCTTCCAAGTAGTAGGAGTAGGAGAGAAGGAAAGGGAAAAGAGAAGAGAAGGAAGGAGGGGGCGCTGCCCCTCCCCCTAGTCCAATTCGGACTAAGCATTGGGGGGGGGCAGCCTCTCCTCTCTCTTTCCCCTAAAGCCCAATAAGGCCCATATACTCCCCGGCGAATTCCCGTAACTCTTTGGTACTCCAAAAAATACCTGAATCACTCGGAACCTTTCCGATGTCCGAATATAGTCGTCCAATACATCGATCTTTACGTCTCGACCATTTTGAGACTCCTCGTCATGTCCCCGATCTAATCCGGGACTCCGAACTACCTTCGGTACATCAAAACACATAAACTCATAATACAAATCGTCACCGAACGTTAAGCGTGCGGACCCTACGGGTTCGAGAACTATGTAGACATGACCAAGACACGTGTCCGGTCAGTACCCAATAGCGGAACCTGGATGCTCATATTGGCTCCTACATATTATATGAAGATCTTTATCGGTCAAAGGCATAACAACATACGTTGTTCCCTTTGTCATCGGTATGTTATTTGCCCGAGATTCGATCGTCGGTATCTCAATACCTAGTTCAATCTTGTTACCAGCAAGTCTCTTTACTCGTTCCGTAATACATCATCCCGCAACTAACTCATTAGTTACAATGCTTGCAAGGCTTATAGTGATGTGTATTACTAAGTGGGCCCGGAGATACCTCTCCGACGATCGGAGTGACAAATCCTAATCTCGAAATATGCCAACTCAACAAGTACCTCCGGAGACACCTGTAGAGCACCTTTATAATCACCTAGTTACGTTGTGAAGTTTGGTAGCACACAAAGTGTTCCTCTGGTAAACGAGAGTTGCATAATCTCATAGTCATAGGAACATGTATAAGTCATGAAGAAAGCAATAGCAACATACTAAACGATCAAGTGCTAAGCTAACGGAATGGGTCAAGTCAATCACATCATTCTCCTAATGATGTGATCCCGTTAATCAAATGACAACTCATGACTATGGTTAGGAAACTTAACCATCTTTGATTAACGAGCTAGTCAAGTAGAGGCATACTAGTGACACTATGTTTGTCTATGTATTCACACATGTATTATGTTTCCGGTTAATACAATTTCTAGCATGAATAATAAACATTTATCATGAAATAAGGAAATAAATAATAAATAATAACTTTATTATTGCCTCTAGGGCATATTTCCCTCAAACTCATGTCTATGGCTAGGAAACTCAACCATCTTTGATCAATGAGCTAGTCAAGTAGAGGCATACTAGTGACACTATATTTGTCTATGTATTCACACATGTATTATGTTTCCGGTTAATACAATTCTAGCATGAATAATAAACATTTATCATGATGTGAGGAAATAAATAATAACTTTATTATTGCCTCTAGGGCATATTTCCTTTAATACAACCCTTAGGGCATCGTTTAGACTTTGGATTTTGTTTAGATTAAAGTTTGCCATAGCTGCAACTTCGCGTACTTCGTTTGTGTTCAACGACCAGACGAAGACGTCACATAACCCCATCTTGATCAATAAAGATTTCCTCTTATATTCGCAATATACAGATTGCAATCTTAGTTTCTTGTTTGTTCTTTGGTTGCTTGCAGGAGATAGGCCCTTGTGGTCAGGTTGATCGTGCTCCGGCATGGTCAATAACCCCTCGGAGTTGGTTTATGATTGCTAAGGGGCGACGTCCTCGCACGTTCGTAGTCGGATCGTTAAAGTCTACTCCTCCGAAAATGATAATCACCATCTCATCGAAAGACGGGACACCTTTGCCTTTATCACAACTTCGGGCATCTACAACTGCGTATTGGTTGTTATTGACAAGCTTTCTAAGTATGGTCACTTTATTCCACTACATCATCCCTTCACGGCTTTGATAATTGCGGAGACCTTTCTAAACACAGTTTACAAATTGCATGCTATACCCCTCTCCATTGTTTCTGATCGTGACTGCATCTTTACTAGTCCATTTTGGAAAGAACTGTTCCAACATACCCAGGGCACCCAACTGCACATGAGTTCTGCAAGGCATCCTCAATCTGACGGACAAACTGAACGTAATCAACAGATTGAATGTTATCTGCGTTGCTTCGTCAGTGCACATCCCACTAAATGGGCTAAGTGGCTTTCCATTTGTGAGTATTGGTACAATACCAACTAGCATTCAACTACTGATAGAACTCCCTTTGAGATTATATATGGACATCTTCCCAGTCATTTTGGCACTGGCCTTGACTGTATAGTGGCATAATATGATCCGTCCCAGTGGATTGAACAGAGACAAGTTATCTTTAGTACAGTTAAACAACAACTTTTGTGTGCTCAACAACGAATGAAAGCGCAGACGGACAAACACATAACATAAAGGGTTTTTTAGGTGGGCGAATCGGTCTTCCTAAAACTGCAACCATACATCCAAGCTTCAGTTGCTCCACGAGAAAACCATAAATTGGCCTATAAATTCTTCAGCCCTTACAAGATACGGGAGCATGTCGGTGAAGTGGCCTATAGAATGGTACCAACATCTAGCAAGGTCCATCCAATGTTCCACGTTTCCTTGCTTCGTAAGGTACTCAAACCTGAGCAACAAGTTCTGTCGTCACTTCCATCACCCGAGGTTCGTTTGCAAGTTCCCGAGCTCATTCTTCAGTGGCGTGTGGTGACCCGTGGTGCTAAGCGAATCCTGCAAGTGCTAGTCCAATGGTTTGATAGTTCTGCTGAAATGGCTACTTGGGAAGACTCGGAGACGCCGAAGCAAATGTTTCCTAGGGCACCGGCTTAGGGGCAAGCCACATCTCAACAGGGGAGATTGTCAGCGATAAGGGAGCGACGGAGCGGCAAGTCGAAGCAAGTTCAAACACCAGGCCCACTCGCAAGCCTCGTTTACCCACTCGGCTTGCATGCCCGGAATGGGCCTTGGGCCTTGTAATCCCTTAAATACCGTTCCCCCCCCTCTCTCTCTCTCTCTTCTCGAGTTGGCCGGCTAGGATAGCGCGTGCTCCCTTCCTCCCTCAAACTCCCCTTTGGATGTAGCTCGAGTTCGAATTCCATGGTGGAATTGAGATAGAGACCCTAACACAAAGGCTCCTCCTCAGTCTCCTTCCCCAGCCTTCCATGCAATCCAGAGTTCTCCGCCATCACTTAAGATCTGATCTTATCGTCGTCGTCCGGTCCGCATCGGTTCCCCCGCAAACCAAGGCCAGGAAGATCGCGAGGATCCCCCTTAGTTAGCCCGAGTCCAGGGGTGGCCGGGGAGCGATTAACGAGGGATCAAGGGTAGATTCCGGTGGCAGTCGCTGGAAGTGTTCGAAATCCTTGTTTCCGCCTAGGGGACAATTAATACATTTGTCATGTCAAATTATTTTTTCACCACATGACACACGTGGTAAGCAATCCAAACTATTTATGAAAAATAGAGAGTTTTTTTTAAACATCTTTTTTTGTCTGCCTAGCTCGGTCACTGCGCTTATAACGAGAGGCCCACAGCCAATCCGCCAGCTTCCATCCCGACCATCCACAGCGACGGCCCGTACGTCCCCATCCGCTCACTGGGCGGCGGCAATAATTTACCGCGAATGATTTACCAAGCGAATCAAATGGTAGCGCACAGAGGCGGTAAAAAAGGGCGCCTCGGCGTTTTCGAACCAAAAAGGCCGAGGCTCTGTTTGGAGGGGTAGTAGACAACAGAAAATTTCCCCATTCTTCTCCGAACCCTAGCTCCCCGCTTCCCGCTCCTCACGCCTCTCGCCGTCGCCGTCCCGCCGAGCCCATGGCTAAGACGCGTCCGCCCAAGAAGATCCTCGAGTTCTACACCATCAAGGGGTCCGACAAAGTCATCAAGCGTGAGGCTCTCCCCCCAGCTCATCTCCTCCCTCTGATCCTGAGTTTTCCGGATTATTTTTGTGGGATTTTGTTTTTGCGGCAATAATTTGTGGTATTGGTTGGCTGGTCTCGGTGCCTTATATCTGTTGTTGTTCCTCGGGGGGGGGGGGGGGGGGGGGGGGGGGCTTGGGACATTTTAGTTGACGTGTTGTTTGAACCATGGTGAACACAGAAATATTTTTTGCTGTTCACTTCGGGGATAAGCTGGATTGCTAGCCAGCTCAAGAAGAAATTAGCACATTCAAACTTGAAAGGACATTTTAACACATCATTTTTGCTGTGTTTTTTGAATTTTACAAAATGATAGATCAATTGGTTACCACCGATGACAGTGCTCCGCATTAAAACTCAAGTTTTCTATGTCTGTGGCCAAATTTTGTATCTTCAAAATTTCAAGTTGGATAGTGTGTCTTATGTGCTCGTGCACATGCAGTCCGCTTGAATTAAGTTGGGTAGAATAGGTTACACATAGGAAGCTCTGTTGTTCTGTTGTGACCTTTATGAACTAGATGATTCCCCGCGCGTTGCTGCGGGATATTAGTATGCAATGCTCATAATTCACGCGGTGCATTCTTAGAGGACACATAGAAAATGTGGAAATTCCATTCTACTTTAGACATACATATTAAAATAACCAATGTAAGTAAACTTGGTATATTGTAGAAAGAAGATATATATAGTTGCAATCCAAAAGGAATATAGTTTACTTCTCTTGCAATTATCCAGAGTTGATTGTACTACCAACAAATGTACAACAAAACATGATGGCGAGAATTTAATAAACTAAATAGGATAACCAAATTCCATATTACCATATATACAAATCAATTTACAACAAACGACCGAAACAATAAAAATACTTTTACTGGCCTGAAAGACAACCTGCACATACCCAAAAATACACCATGTGTTGGCAAGTCTGTAAGCACGATCTTTGTTTACCAGTTTTAGCATCACATGTATATGTTATATGTTACTCAAGGAGAAATAGGGTAGCTTAAAACAAAGAAAGATGAACTTAGTACACAAATGTAAGAATAACATAACCATAAATTGGAAGAATAAGAATGTGGTCATAGTACAATTGGTAGTGTGTGTATTAGCGCTGTGAAAAAACTTTTGCAATTGCAAGCTTCTTGAATATATGCATCAGACTAAAAAATCCTAGATGACAATAGTACATACTAAGCAAGATGGCTAACCTGCTTTGATTTTAATCAGACAACTCGTTGATGGACATCAGAAAAGAATACACACCGAGAACAGAATCTGCACAGAGGACAGGAAAAACAATAGTAGAAGTATAGATCAGAGCTTCTCTTCTCAAAAAAATTAGTAACTGTATGGTCATGAACCGTGGCAGTACTGATCACTTAAAACCAAATCTCCAATTGGCAATGGTTTAAGATCAAGCACAAATTACATAAATAAACAAAATGACTTTGAGACTCAATAAAGTTACAGTGATCAAGGATTAAGGAACTGAAATGAATGATGAATTTGGTTCGATGCATATATTATTGCAAATGATAGAGGACTATAGTGCTGATAACCTGCTGATATATTGAGTTTGGGAAATACTTATATGATAACACACGCGTGTGACTCATAATTCCAACTTCGATTCGTCTCTGAAAAAACTCAAGGAAGGCGCAAGAAAACTAATTTACAGTCAAGTGCAGGATACAATAAAGAAGCATCAGAGTAGAGGAAGTCGGGTAGGAGGGATTTGGAAGAAACTGGTATGGAAAGGGGATTGGAACAGGTCGCAACCAACGACAATGACTGCAGATGTGGCTACGACGTGCGGCACCAACAGGCTATGCGTTTCAACAACAGAGACTTCAGATTCATCCCATCAATCTCACTGGCTTTCCTGGTATATGGCCAATTGGTGCCTCACTATTGACCCTCTTTGGATTGTTGTCCTCGTCTCCCTTATGTTCCCCAAGGAAGATCTGCATCCAAGTTGCGCCTAAACAAAATCCACCTGTTAATCTCCCTCCTCGATCTGCGGAGAGCTCGGGTGACCGATAGTGGAATCCTCACGGCCTACTCCTCCTAGCCTCTTTCTTGAACTCCTGAGATGAGACCGACCGGGGACCTGTAGTATACAGCAAGGTAGAACCGATGAGCCACCCACAATGAATCGGGATACTCCTCCATGAGGAGGAAGAATGAAATTCATCTGCTTCTTTGCTGCAAAGAGGTAATGGGAGGTAGAAGAATGGCATTCAGTGGAGAAGGTGAAGAGGGAGACGGGAATCAATTGTGGGAGAGTAATTAGCGTCAAGAATATGGAGAGTTTCCGTGGAGAAAGATTGGAGGCGATCCGACCCATAGAGCTGTCGGACGCGAGCTGACGGTGGTTGGAGTCGCAGGAGGGCCCTCATGCGGTGAGGAGAAGTTTCTTCTTTTTTCTGAGAGAAAGGGCTTGGTTATATTTTTTTCTGTATCAGAGAGAGGGCTCGGTCGCTAATGTATGGTTGGAAAGAGAAAGGGACGGTCCAAACTGGACGAATGACATGCATGTACATGTTCAGTTTTGCTTACCTGGCTAGATTGCTGACGTGGGATGGGTGCATGTCTAGGAAATGAAGTAATACATGTGTGGGGCTTGTGTGGTGAGGTGGATAGCTTGCATGTTAAGATAAATAGGTTAGGGGGATGAATCTCTTAGGTATATAAGATTACCACTCTAAATTATGTGTCAATTAAATTCCCTTTATTGTGCATTTGTGTTATGGCATGCAACTTACAACTATGCAATATTCTGAATAACAATTACCAGACACCCTATCTCTTAGTATATCATAAATGCACTTTACATGGCCTTGTACATAACTGAAGTCCTTAACTGCCATTTAATTATATACTTATCCATACACCGAGTAATTAGGCAAATAATACGTTTTGCTATATATAGCATGAAACTGCCAACAGTCGACTATGACATCAGTAGTGAAGGTGGAGAATTTACTACAATCCATAGTGGGCTTGATAAATTCATTATATTAGATATTTAGTGATCTGATTTGTGGTGAGGAAAACAGATTTTGACTGTTAAATGACCATGGTAAACATTTATCGTCCATTGAATTGTATGAACTCAACTCGTACTGGCCTTCTCTCCATTAGTGTGGTAGAGCACCTTTTTCATGGCCTCTTCTTCCTCTACTATAGCTGCCGGGACAAGCAACGGTGTTGGTGCTAGCGGGTTTAGCTGATTCTCCAACTTCCTAATTTTCTTCTCCATGGTCGTACTTCTGCAAGGGTTCAAGGCACTATTTGATAAGCCGTGTAGCATACCATCGGCGCGCATGTGCGACCATCGCATTCGGCTCCTGCCAGGAACATCCCCTATTGCAGTTCACCTATACTGTTACCCTGAGTTCTAGAAGGATGAGACTGAACGCCAATGCGAGGATATGCTCCAACAAGGTATCATCTGAGAAAGTAACCTTGAATTTTCTTCCCCGGCGATTGTTGTTAAGAAACTGGATGGCACATGGTGGTTTTGTGTGGACTACCACCAACTTAATGATGGTATTTGTCGGTGTCAAAACTGGTAGACCTCGGGGTAGGGGGTCCCGAGATGTGGATCTCGGTCAGATGGTAACAAGAACAAATAGATGATGTTTTACCCAGGTTCGGGCCCTCTTGATGTAGGTAAAACCCTACGTCCTGTTCTTGTTTATATTAGTGGAGAGGTATCAAGTACAGAGTTGATCTACCTCGAGATCGTAATATGTGGTCTAATTCTAGAGCTAGGTGAATGATATTGTGTTGATATCCCCTCTACGGGCTAAACCCTATGACTTGTATACACGCCAGGGAGGGTATCTAGGGTTACAAGGTCGGTATCTAGGAGCAAGGCGGCAGGAGAGCTCTTGGAGTATACGTCAAGTCTACGATGGAGGTAGTCTTGATCACGCCTCCTGCATACGGCCTCCGGAGTCTGTCTTGACCATGAATGAGGGTCCATCGGCCCAACCCAAGGATCATGGGCCGACTAGGTTAGCATCCTCAATCCAGGACACCGCCAGTAGCCCCCGAGGACACCGCCAGTAGCCCCCGAACTGGTCTTCTATGCCGAGGATGACCTTCCTGACGATAACAACCCCGGATCCGGAGTCCTTGGCTCGACAGACGAGTTCCTTCTTATAATTCTCGGACCACTCCTTCTAAAGGAGCGATGCCAACAGAGGCTCACCCGAGCTTGTACTAGCATGTATGGTGGCTAACATACGCAAATGAGAGCGAGAAGAGAAGGCAAAGGCACGATCGAGCAACTGTGATCAAGAAGTGATCCTAGAACAACCAAGACTATGAGTGTTACATATCATCAAGTGCATGCACGAGCCAAGCCAAGATGTCCACCTTTCGCTCGCATCACAGCCATTACAAGTTCTTGGTGATGCCTTTTGGCCTCTCACCAACACACAAGTCACGCTCCAAGCTTTGATGAATGTTTTTCTTTGTCCTTTTCTTCAGAAATTTGTACTCGTTTCCTTTGATGATATTTTGATCTGCAGCAAGTCTTGGACAGAATACCTTCGTCATCTGTGTGTTGTCTTGCTTTTCCTCCAGCAATGTCAGTTATTCCTGAAGCATTCCAAGTGCTTCTTTGGTGAGCACAAGGTGGCCTATTTGGACCATATCATCTCAGCAAACGGCGTCGCTATGGACCTTACTGAGGTGGAAGCGGTGGAGGCATGGTCAAAACCACGAAGTGTCCGTGCCCTTCGCGGGTTCCTTGGGCTTAATGGGTATTATCACAAGTTCATCTAGGAGCACGGTGTGCTCTCAGCTCCATCGACCAAGCTCGTCAAGAAAGAAGGTTTTATGTGGTCCTCAGGGGCCAATGCGGCCTTTTGCACGCTCAAGCAGGGCCTCGCAGCAGCACCTGTGTTGCAGCTACCACACTTTGACTCTCCGTTCTTGGTGGATTGTGATGCATCTGGCACGGACTTTGAAGCCCTGGTACACCAAGGGGCATACCTCTTGCTTTCTTCAGCAGGGCGGTGGCACATGCCATGCCAAGCTAGTAGCTTGTGAGAGTAAGCTGATTGGATTGGTGAAAGTTTAGTGACGTTGGAGTCTGTACTTGTGGGGCCGGAGCATCAAAATAAGAACGAACCACTGTAACCCGAAGTACTTGATTGACCAACACCTTCCCACCATTTCGCGACATTAATGGGTAAGCAAGCTGCTGGGATATGACTTCACTATGGAGTATCTACCAAGCCGTCAAAATACAGTGGCTGATGCTCTCTCCAGGCGTGAGCTAGGGCTGTCTTTGCTCTCATGTCCTCAGTTTCAACTTTTTGATGATCCGCACCAAGAAATTGACACTACTGCAGACCTTACAACACGAAGTGACTCCATTGAAGCAGGGATGGCTGCAGGGCTCGGAGCGTCACCGATGACCTCATTCTCCATAAAGGACGAGTCTACGTCACACTGACCTCACTTTGCCTTCTTGCATTCTTGGCAGATGCCCATGACTTGGGTCATGAGGGTGTTCGAAAGACACTTCCCGGTTGAGTGACAATTTTTACATCCCTCCCATGCAAGCGGTGGTGGAGGAGATTGTGCGGTGTTTTGTCGTGTGCCAACGCAACAAGACTGGGCATTTGCATCTCCGTGGCCTTCTCCAACCCCTTCTGGCCCCTCAGCATGTTTGGATAGACATTTCCATGGACTTTGTGGAGGGCCCTCGGACGGTTGGTGGTAAGTCGGTCATCTTGATTGTTGTCGACGGTTTCTCGAAATATAGCCACTTCATTGCTTTGGGACATTCATACTTTGCTAGCTCTGTTGCCAAGGCCTTCTTTGCTAACATAGTCCGTCTTCATGGATTTCTGTCGTCCATTGTCAGTGATCGCGACCCAGTATTTACCAGCGATTTTTGGACCAAGATTGTACGTCTTGCTGGCGTCAAACTACAACTCAGTTATGCATTTCACCCCCAAACTGATGGACAAACAGAAGTATGTTTGTAACCACAATACTAACAGTTGGGCCTTAGGTAGGCACATGGCTAGCTGACGGGTGCACACGGGCGTCTTCACCTCAGGATCCGTAGATGGAGGTGGGGAGGCGGGGATGGTGCCGGAGAGTTGGCCGCTTGATGGTGATATAGGCGGCGGGCCATGTAGGACCCACAGGCAGACATGGGAGGGAGTGAGGGGAAAGAGGAGAGGGGCAGTGGGGGCCGGAACGGATGAAGAAACAGCTCCTAAGAGCCCGTGAGATCAGGTGGTTTGCAAGAGGAGAGGGGAGATCGTGGGTGGGCGTCACCGCGAGGAGGGTATCAGTGGTGATGGCGGAGATGGAGGCATGGGATGTGTGTGCGTGGCTCACTCTATTTTTTCTCTTCGCCATGCGAAGGAAGCATAGGCGTGAGAGGGAAGCATAGTAGGGAGATATATTTCTGCCAATGGCACATAAACTCATATGTTTGCAACTTGCCCTGGGGACCCACCGGGAGGCCCACTGCTTCCACGAGGAAATTTACGGACGGGTCCCAGGGGTCTTGGTGCTCAGGGCTTGTCCATCCACCAAGGCCCCGAGCCGTGCCAACCGGTGCCTGTCTTTGGTACGTGATCGTGACCCGCCTTATCCATCTTGAGAGAGGTGCCTGCCCCTGTACTGCTGACATATATATAACAATACTTTAGGACAAATTAGGACATATTGGGGATGTGACGTATTTGGACAAATATTTCCTACCACCCGGTGGTAGTTACCCTCACATGAGTTTTGTTATCCCTCTGTTCCTAAATACAAGTCTTTTTAGACATTTCAAATAGACTACAACATGCGGATGTATGTAGACATATTTTAGAGTATAGATTCATTTATTTTGCTCCGTATGTAGTCACTTGTTGAAATCTCTAGAAAGACTTATATTTGGATACGGAGGGAGTATGTTGTATGTAGTATATGTTAAAACCGAGAGTATGTACGTGTAGTATGTAGTATGTATAACAATATTTTGGTCGTATGTACAATTTATTAGTATTATCTTTTTATACTTACAAATATGAAAGTATTTTCAAAATAAACTAAAAAGTATGGACTGACATGCAAGTTTTTCATAGATCTTGCTTTGAAAAATCTTAGATATACTAGTATATAAACATACTGAGAATGATAAAGTACTCCCTCCGTTCACTTTTATAAGTCATTTCAGACAACTGAAAATAGGCTGTTTTACATGTTGTCTCAAATGTCTTCAAGGACTTATAAAAGTGAACAGAGGGAGTAGTATATATACTATCACACGCTAGTATTTAAGATGTGAGGGTAACTACCACCGGGTGGTAGGATGTATACTTTTGACATTCTATTTTTTGAGTCTTAGAAATGTTGCACAGAAGGTAAAAAACAGGGACAGTGAACCGTTACTTTTTGCACCTATCCAGATGTGTAATGATATGAGAATATGGATGCTTTGATGTCCATTTTATTGCTGAATGTATGTCTTGCTGTATTGACCTCACTTTTCCATGCTCCATAATATCACTATCTCATTGTGATCCGGCATTACCTTGATATTTTGATGATGACCTTTTCAAAACGAACCAATTAAGACTAATCTGGCTTTTGTCTGATTTTCCCACGTGTTTCTTTCAGCTGGGGACTGTGTGCTAATGAGATCAGCTGATACATCAAAGCCACCATATGTGGCAAAAGTTGAGTCCATTGAGGCAGCAGGGTCTCGAGGCACAAATGTGAGAGTACGGGTTCGATGGTACTATCGTCCAGAAGAATCCATTGGTGGGAGGCGACCATTTCATGGTTCCAAAGAGGTATTCCTCTCTGACCACTATGATGTACAGAGTGCTGACACAATAGAGGGAAAATGCAATGTCCACAGCTTCCGTAGCTACACAAAGCTTGATTCTGTGAATGCCGAGGACTTCTTCTGTCGCTTTGACTACAAATCAGCATCTGGCAGTTTCGTGCCCGACCGTATAGCTGTGTAAGAATCCAATGCAACCTCTAATGTTTTATTGTTGGTAGATGGATACTCAATGCACTGTGTAATTTAGTTTTTTGGCATGACAGTTCATTATATAAGTGATGCATTCCTAACTTTACGATGATATTGACTATAAATAGTTTTCCTAGTTTTGTTCATGAATGATGTCTATATTTATCCCAAAGGTTATCAAGTTTGTACCCTTGATGATATGATGATAATTTTTTGCATATTCACAACCCATCTATTGGCCTGTTTTAGTTATTTTCCTAAAGAGGCAACACAACTATTTTCTTGCATGTAAGGCAATAGGAAGGGACATAAAAAAAATGCAAGGTTTATGTCAACAGTTGTTGGCATTTCATGTGTTGGGCTCGTGGTACACAATGCATGCTTTAGCATGTGTATCAGGCTTATATTGTCCACAATCGAAGAGTAATCCCTTGTTTGCTATAGCAGCTATATTTGGGAAAAAGTTGTTGCTGTTTGTTGTCCCATTAAATCGTGCTTCTTGTTTTATAATATTTGATCAAAGTCTATTTTCTTCCACTCTTGTATGTAATCTCAATCAAATCCCTCTTTCTTGCTAGGCTTTGCGTGCCTCCCTTATTTGCATGTTCGATTTCTGTACAGTCTTTGAATCAGAATCTCTTGTTTACTGTTATTATCGTGTCTTTCTCTACAATGTGACAGGTTTTGCAAGTGTGAGATGCCGTACAATCCTGATGACCTTATGATCCAATGTGAGGAATGCTCTGACTGGTGAGTAAATCGTATATTTGAAAAATACTCCCTCTGTAAAGAAATACTCCATCCGTTCCGAATTACTCGTCGCAGAAATGGATGTATCTAGATGTATTTTAGTTCTAGATACATTCATTTCTGCGACGAGTAATTTGGAACGGAGGGAGTATAAGAGTGTTTGGATCACTACTTTAGTGATCTAAACGCTCTTATATTTCTTTACGGAGGTAGTACAAATTAACTTTTCAAAGTCACGGGTGTCGGTTCCTCTGGTTCATTTTGTATCATTCTGTTGCGGTTCATTTTGAAAAGGTCATCATCACCTTGATACTTTGATGATGACCTCCATTCCATGTGTATTTTGTATAATTGGTTCATGATGACATAGTTATACCTTTTCCGCTCTGGTGCATTTTATATCATTCTGTTTTGTGTACAAATGGAGGTGCGTGTCTTGTCTTTTTGATATTAGACATGAGGTATAAAAGGTAGGCGATAAATCATTGTTTCAAGTAGAGCTGAACTGCAGCTAATCGTAGAGACAACATGTAGGCTTACAGGTGATCAGGTTGGGTTGGTACAGGTGATCAACTGCAAATTATGTATAGAAAAATGGCTGGGTTGGTACAGGCGATTAGCTGCAAATTATGTACAGAAATTTTTGCCAGCATATACCCTGTACCACACAGTTCCTTGACAAATAAGAATGACAGTAAACAAGTGACAGAGACTAACTTTGAGATAATTAACATAAACTGGGCATAAACATAGCAAATTCGACTCAACAGACAGCACCAGCAAACCAGCTGTAGTTTAGCACACACGACAGCATTGACAAGTCTGACTTAACACTTCAGTTTGATAAAACGAAATAGAAGAAGACAAGCAGCAGGAAGCGCACTGGATCAGTAGTGTTGCGCCGCTGCCATCTGCCAATCTCCTATCTTCTAAACTTCAAGCTTTATTGCTTATTCTTCAACCTTCATGGATGATTTACTTGCAGCACAGCTTGCTTATCTCACCTATATTCTTATGAGGATTACACCTGCAAACATGAAAGTGCTTGTGCAAAGCAGATGTACCATTGATGATCGGATGAGTGGCGATGTCGGTCTCGCAGTAGTTGCATTTTGCCTTCTGCAAACACCATCAACCTTGATCTTCTTGAAATGGTTACACATCTCTGATCTTGCAGCCATATGCTTTCAAGCCTCCTTATTTCACCCTCCTTGTCCATGGGAACAATAGCATGAGACTCCTATCTCGGAAGACATCTAGAACACAAAGCAAACCTTGATTCAGACAAGGACGGTACACATCACAACTAGGATCAAATCATGAACTTGGATCTGGATGGAATCAAGAATATGACCGAATATAATTCAACTACTTATGTTGCAGGCAAGCAGCAGCGTTCGATACAGAATCCATCCAGCCACTTGCCATGGCTTGCAGCAGCCAACTTTCTTCTTCCTGTGCGGAAATGGACCTGATGTTGTCGCGGCCCGGGGCCAGGGATTTGGGCGGGCAGGCGGCGCAGTGATGCATCGGGCTGCAGTGATTCACAACTCATATACAGTGCTTGGGAGACAAGAAATCAAGCGGCCATGGAAGGTACAGATCACGCACGCGAGACTTGCGGTCTTGGGGAGGGCAAGGATTGATCTGTGCTGTGATTTTGGGAGGAGGCGATTTGGGACGAGCAGCGTTTTGGAAGGAGGCGGCGCCAGTTCTGTGGGGTGCGGCAGCTGGGAAGAGAGGAATTAGGGGTAGGGCGTCGGTGCTTCGGTCAGTTTGGTGGACCGAGGGTACATACCGAAATCACCGAACTTAATTTGGTTTTTAAAAATTGCTAACCAAGCTCAGTACCAAAGGTTTCGGTTTCGGTCACTTCGGCTTTGGTCCAGGTTAAATTGGTTTTGGGTTATATGCCCACCCCTAGGTGCAACTCTATTTTTGCCACACTTTCTCTCCCCTTGATGGTCAATAGCCCCAAATACCAAAAACGACATTCTGATTTTTCTTTATATTAGGACCCTGAACTGTGCTTCGGCTCAAATTCTGGAGCTGCATGTGATTTAATGATTTTATAGTTTCTGGCTCACATATAGGGAATTTTGGAGAGTGATTACAAACTATTAGCTGAAATATCTGACCCCATTGCGCCTAACTGAATTATTAAACGAGCTTATGTGATTCTATTTTCCATGTCCATGTTTCCATAACTCAGGGTATGTTTCCATAACAAGCATGAGTCAGCAGCATGTGCATTCATTTTCCTGTGAGGTACTATTGTTTTTGTATTTAGATCCAGAATTTAATTTATTTAATTGGTGACATTGCATAAATTAATGCCTTGACTCTATAACCTTCTGTCAACAAGTCCTTACACTGCTTGCGAGTGCATGTTAAGCTAATTGTTAGTGTTTGTCTATTCTAAATGGTGGCAAAAAGCAAGTAGTCAATCGGGACATATAGAATGATATTTTTTTTTGTAGTTTTAATGTGCAGAGTATGCCTGGTTAGTTCTTGAATAGTGTGTGTACATAAATAGGGTGCACCATAATTTTTTGTTTGTTCAAACAAATATGTTTTCTTTTCCATCTATTCCGGTCTCTGTTGGTGCATCTGTGCGTGCTAAGTAATCATCTGCCTCCAGGAATTCGAGTCCCTTTGAACTTGAGGTTATAACTGCTGCTTTTGTTTTTCAGGTTTCACCCTTCTTGTATTGGAATGACCATTAAAGAAGCAAAGAAACGAGAACACTTTTTCTGCCAGAGCTGTACTGCTGAAAATGGGAAGACAACTGAGAATTTTCATGAAGCCACGGCAGAGTCAGAAGAAAAGGTAACTATGACACTTGCTTTATTATCGCTGGTGTTTTGTCTGGTTTGTTATCTGAAATGATGATAAACAAATATGAATTATGCAAATTTAGTTCGTATTAGTGAAAACTGAGAATGCACATAATCTGTGACAATGTTAAAGCATGGTTAGCTTAATTATGAAAGGAGAGGTCTGTTCTGCAGTCAAACTGGTTGTCACGGGCTGGGGTTGGATTGGACCGGAGGTTGTAGTCGTGGGAGGTCGGAGGACGAGGGCGAAACTCTCGTCGGCCTATGGTTGGAGAAAGAGGTGAGGAGGGGGTGCCGCGGCGCAGGTGCACGAGGTGAGAAGATAGATTATTTTCTGGTTGTTTTTCTCGATCCCATAGGGGTGGCTATAAGTAGCCTATTACAATGACGTGACAGACTCCTGGCTGTAAGTGGCCTATTACAATGACGTGACAGACTCCAACTCTAATTGGGTGTTGGCAGGGTAACCTTCTTCGGGACTAAACCTTTCCAACTAAGACCCAGACTCTTTAACCTAAATCTAGGACTCTATAATTAAACTGGAACAGAACTAGGGTGGTGCAGGGCCCTTGCGCCTATAAGTCTGGCCCCACATGACATCTCCCCCTCCATTCTGAAACAGCTTGTCCTCGAGCTGGAAACTTGGATAACGGTCGCGGAAGGCTGGGACATCCTCCCAAGAAGCAGCAGACGCAGGCTGTCCCTCCCATTGAATCAGCACCTGCTGTATACCGCGAGCAATACGAGCACGCAATGCCTGGACGGGAGTTGGATGTACTCGACCCTGAAACAGCGGAGGGAGCATGGGCGGACCTTCAGGAGGCGGACCATGGTATTTCTTCAGTACCCCGACATGGAAGACATTATGAATGCGGGTGCGAGGGGGTAACTCCAGATGGTAAGCAACTGTATCAATTTTAGCGAGGACCTTGAAAGGCCCATAGTATTTGGGTGCCAATTTGCCTTTTGCGCCTGTTCCGAGGAATGCCGCTGGGCGGTGCTGCAGACGGAGCCAAGCCCACTCCCCAACATCAAAGGAAAGGGCCCGATGCTTGTCATCATAGTAATGCTTGTACTGCTGTGCTGCTTGAAGGACACGCTTGCGGACATCTATTAAGAACTGGCCGCGGTCGATGATCTGCCGTTCTACCGCCTGATTGCGAATTTCGCCCGGAGTATAGTCCCGGAGAGACGGGGGGTCCTGTCCATAAACCACCCTGAAAGGTGTGTCCTTCAACGCTGAATGATATGAAGTGTTGTAGCAGAACTCGGCCCACGGCAACCATTGGAGCCACTGGCGTGGGCGATCCCCAGTGATGCAACGAAGGTACATAGTGATGACGCGATTCACTGCCTCCGATTGTCCATCTGACTGCGGGTGGAAGGCAGAACTCATGTGAGCCACAGCCAGGACCTCCGCTACCAGCTGTGACGAGGGCGGCACATAAGCCTGCTGCTGAAAGGTAACAATGCCATCGACTAGAGCCCAAGGCAGCCCCAACTCGCCAGACTCCAGTTGTTCCCTCAATGTAACAAGCGCCGGGTCTGTGTGTGCAGCCTGCCGGAGGGCTTCAAATAGATCAAAAGAAGTCCCCTGGATGGCACAGGCGTGGCTTGTAGGAACATCATGGCGAGAGAGCGCGTCGGCGACGATGTTGTGGCGGCCTGGTTTGTATTCCACGGTGAAGTCAAAGCCCAAGAGCTTGCCCACCCAATGATGTTGTGGTATTGTGCAAGGCGTTGGTCCAGCAGAAACTTGAGACTGTAGTGGTCAGTTTTGACGACGAAGGCGCGGCCCCAGAGGTATGGCCGCCAATGGCGCACGGCTTGAACTAGACCAATGAGCTCCCGCTCGTAAGCGGCTAGAGAGGCATGTCGAGGAGCTATGGTTTTGCTAAAATAGGCAATTGGCCCGCCATCTTGATGCAGTACCGCACCGAAACCAGACCCAGATGCATCACACTCCACAATAAACGGAACTGCAAAGTCCGGTAGCTGGAGCACCGGTGCGGTGGTGAGTGCAGTCTTGAGAGTGTCGAACGCGGTGACTGCCTCAGATGTGCAGGGAAACCCATCTTTTTTGAGTAGCGCCGTGAGGGGTGCTGCAATGGTGCCAAAACCCCGGATGAATTTGCGGTAGTAGCCTGCAAGACCCAAGAAACCACGCACAACACGAACAGTGCGCGGAACTGGCCAGTCTACCACGGCGAGGACCTTATTGCTGTCCATGGCAACTCCTGCTGCAGAGATGACGTGCCCAAGGTAAGCCATGGATTCCTCCCCAAATGAGCACTTGGAACGCTTGAGGAAAAGCTGATGTGTGCGCATAGCCTCCAAGACGAGCTTGACATGACGAAGGTGATCCGACCAGGAGGAGCTGTATATCAAAATATCGTCAAAGAAAACAAGCACAAAGCGACGAAGGAAGGGACGGAGTACTTCGTTCATTAGTGCCTGGAATGTCGCTGGAGCATTTGTCAGACCAAATGCCATCACCACAAACTCGAAGAGACCCTCATGGGTGCGGAACGCCGTCTTGTGGATATCTTCAGGGGCCATCCGAACTTGGTGGTAGCCGGATTGGAGGTCCAGTTTTGTGAAAAAGCGGGCGCCTTTCAGCTCATCTAGTAGCTCATCGACGATTGGAATAGGAAACTTGTCCTTGATGGTGACAAGGTTGAGTCCACGGTAGTCGATACAGAAACACCAAGTACCATCATGCTTTCTGACGAGTAGGACGGGTGACGAAAACGCCGATGAACTACGGCGAATAAGGCCACGAGCCAGCATCTCAGCACATTGTCTCTCCAGTTCATCCTTCTGAATAGTCGGGTAGCGGTAAGGCCGTACGGCAACAGGCTGTGTCCCTGGAATAAGGTGAATATGATGGTCATGGGCGCGCGGCGGCGGCAATCCCTGGGGCTCGGCGAAGACGTCTGTGAATGCGGCCAGGAGGCTGTCGAGCAGGTCCTTGCTGTCGCACACATGTAAGTGGGCAAGCCGTCCTGGTGAGCCTAGTCCTGACCACTCCACGTGGTGATCCCTGTGCCAAAACGATATCCACTGGGTATTGAAATCCCATAGAATTGGCCCCAAGGTTTTGAGGAAGCGCGTGCCGAGGACGACGTCAAATCCGCCCAATGGTATGGCGTGCAGGTCGACAATGAAGCGTTCCTTGTCAATCGTGATAGCAGCATGCTTGAGGAGTCCACGGCCGGTAACCTTATCACCATTAGCGACCGTGACGACGAGGCAGCGGTCGGAGGAGAAGGCCAGCCCCACGACAGTGGCCATCTCCTCGTGGATGAAGTTACGAGTGCTACCGGAATCAAGCTAGGCGACGAGGTCACGATCCCCGACACAAAGAGCGACCTGCATGGTGTCGCTGGTGGGAATCCCTGTGACAGCAAGAAGCGAGATTGTGGCCTCCTGGAAATCCGCTAGTGGCTCTTCTTCGTCGTCTGCTGACTGGATGTAGAAAAGACGTTTGCAGTGATGGCCCCGAACAAACTTATCGTCACAGTTGAAGCAAAGGCCTTTGGCGCGCCGGTCGTCCATCTTGGCCGGGGTGAGCTTTTTGAATACGAGCGGCGACGTGGAGCTGGAGGATTCAGACAATACCGCACCGGGGTTGGCCATGGGGCGAATTTGGCGGCTTGGCTGAGCGGCGGCGGCCGTGGCTCCGGTGACAATGTTGAGGTGCTCGAACGAAATTGCCAAGTCCATAGCCACGTCTAGAGTCGCAGGTTTAAGGATCTCAACCTGAGTTTTCATGGGCTCGCCCAAATTGTTGGTGAAGATATCATGCTCCTCGGCATCGGCAATTGGGTGCACACGAGAGAGATTCTCGAGGAAACGCTTGGAGTACTCCGCCACGGTGCCGGAGCGGCAAGTGGAGATCAGCTCGCCAAAGGGGTTGGCGCGTGTCGGCAGTCTGAAGTGGTTAGAGATGAGTTTTTGAAACTCTCCCCAGGACTGGCCGCTGGCCCAACTTTACGTCTAGATGGCTGTACCATAAGGTGGTGACGTCAGTGAGGTGGTAGGAGGCGAGCCACGTCTTATCGGAATCCTGCGTCCGCTGGCCGAGGAAGGACAGGTTGCAGCGTGTCAACCACGGACGTGGGTCGCTCGCCCCGTCAAAAAGGGGGAAGTCGATTTTGTAGAGTCGCGGAGCACAATCGGATGGATCCGACAGGGCGGCCCTGTCCCCGGCGTTAGATGTAGCCGCAGGTGGCTGCATGAGCCCGAGGCCACCAAGTTGAGGCGTGCCCTTCCCTTCAAGCCGGAGGAGGGCCAGATTCTGCGAGCGCTGTTGCTGTGACGTATCGGCGAGCTGACCCTGGAGCTTCTGGAGCATCTCGGTGATGGACTTGAGGGTGGCGCGGTCCTCGGCGCGATCAGCCTGCGCGGTGTGATTTTCATCGGAGAGGCTGGTGAGAGTCGCGACCACAGCTTCATGGTCCCCCTGTTGTTTGGCAGCGAGTTCTTCTAGGGTTTGCGGAAGGGGCGGCGGAGGGGCCATGGCAGCCGCCGGTATCGAAGGTGAAGTTGATACCAAGTTGTCACGGGCTGGGGTTGGATTGGACCGGAGGTTGTAGTCGTGGGAGGTCGGAGGACGAGGGCGAAACTCTCGTCGGCCTATGGTTGGAGAAAGAGGTGAGGAGGGGGCGCCGAGGCGCAGGTGCACGAGGTGAGAAGATAGATTATTTTCTGGTTGTTTTTCTCGATCCCATAGGGGTGGCTATAAGTAGCCTATTACAATGACGTGACAGACTCCTGGCTGTAAGTAGCCTATTACAATGACGTGACAGACTCCAACTCTAATTGGGTGTTGGCAGGGTAACCTTCTTCGGGACTAAACCTTTCCAACTAAGACCCAGACTCTTTAACCTAAATCTAGGACTCTATAATTAAACTGGAACAGAACTAGGGTGGTGCAGGGTCCTTGCGCCTATAAGTCTGGCCCCACATGACACTGGTACAATCATCGCACCAATTGGTACATAGTGAAATCCACTAGCAGTGCTTAAACTTTCGCGTTATGTTCGCACAGACACGGACATGGATTAGGAGCTCTCTGATGCCATGCACCCTGTATGAATAGTAAAATAAAAAAATACTAAAAAAAATAAACAAATCCTAAAATTTGAGGATATCAAACCTGGCCGACCATTCTACTTCTGTGTGAAGTTTCATGAAGAAAAGACATCCATGGTATTCTCAGCAAAAAAGAGAGAAATTTCGATTATATGAATAGAACTGTTTGAATGAATCATAGGTCGGACTGTATTTTCTTACTAAGAATACCACGGATACCATTTCTTGACGAAACTTCGGACGTGAGTAGAATGAACGACCAGGCTTGATACCCCGAAATTTCAGTTTTATTTACTAGTATTTTTTTGATTTTACTGTTCATATAGGGTGCATGGCACCCGAGAGCTCCTATCCATTTTCGCACACAGACCCAATTACTTTAACACCGCAGTTTATTCTCCTTAAACTTTTAAAAAAAGAGGTGGGTCCTTGCCAAGAAAATAGAGGTTCACAGGGGGTCTACAAAGCATGCATTGCTGGCTCTGGCTGAATACATCATTCTTCTGATCTGATGAGCTCACACAATCAACACATTTGTTCTAATAGCCTCGTTCATCCAACTAACTGGCACGGGGTGACCCTTGCGACAATCGTTGCTACCTCTTCTGCCCTAGCCACCTGCAGCTCCACTCTGCTCCTAGCAATGCTGCTGTTATCCCCCTCGATGAAATGTTGCACCAAAGCGCTGTTGGCACGGACGGCTTTGGCCACATACATCATTCCTCAAACGCCTGAGCCTGCAGGAATTTGTCGTTTTTTGACGCGTAAAGGACCAACAGGTGCTTCCTGGGATGGCCATGACCTACACCGTTGGTGGGTGTGCATGAATATGAATCTTGCTCCTTGATTGCATTTCCATTGTCATAGTTGGCCGCGGATATTTTTCTTTTTTCATGCCTAGGTACCAACTACCACCAGCACGCTTTATTGATCCCATCCCCTAGCTCCAAGATTGTGCTCCTGGCTACGAGAAGATGGGGCTGATAAGTGGGCCCATGTGACTGGGATGCCAGGCTTGCAGAGTTAATACTTAATACTCAATGTACGCTGCCAGGTATGCTGCTATGGCAGCGGTGCTTGTTTTGGACCTGTGGTGGACCCCTTCAAAAGGGAACACAGCATGCATGTCACGACCTGTATACTGAAAGCTTGGGTGATCAGTTCAAAATAAATCAGGGATTACATATTGTTTGTTCATTTCTCAGGGTAAGGTTAAATCTAGCCTACCAAAATTCTTTATATAATCCTAAACTAGAACGGTTGGGCGCGCTTTGCTGCACCGTTGGTGTTGTTGGGTTTTCATAATTTTTGTTCTCCCTCTGTTTCAAAATATAAGGAGTATTAGTTTTTTGATAAGTCAAACCTTTTTAATTTTGACCAACTTTGTAGAGAAATATATCAATATACATAATATCATATCGGTATCATTAGATTTATCATGAAATGAATTCTCATATTTTATTTATTTATTATGGATGTTGATATTTTTGGCTTTGAACTTGGTTGAAGTTAAAAGAACTTTCACTTTTCAAAAAACTAATACACCTTATATTTTGGAACTAAGGGAGTATTTGGTTTGGTGAGTCGGGGAGACGATGGAGTGTTTTTTTATATTTATAGTGGTGTTTTGGTGGGCCTTCCGTGGTGTTACTCGGTGTTATCTGCTAATCGATCCATACTTATGTGTTGAAATTTTCTGCATGGGCGGCAGCCTGTACTATATTGGTGCTGCAGTATCACATTGGCACTTTTTTTTTCTAGGTGGTGAGAGGATGCGCGGGGTTGATATGTTTTTATAGGCCGGTTGTTGCTGATTGGTTTGAAAAATTGTTGACCCGCTCAAAGCCGTGAACCAAATCCAAAATTGAATACTTCAATTAAATGGGAGAGCTTCAAAATTAGGGTGCATAGTGAATTCAAATAGAATTTTATCCCAAATGATAAGTGTCACACGTAGGGCACGAAACAACATGGTCCAAACGCTTATCATTCTTTTATAGCTGATCAATGCGCTCATAATTCATTTACACTAACATGTGCAGCTGGTGGAGTCGAAAAGGCGGAGAAGGTGATGGGCTGGATTAATTTGATGGAATTCCCACACGGATATACAAACTACATAGCCTTCTAGTATGAGGTCTGTGGTGATGTTTGTGGCAGTCTGTGACCCCTTCTAATGTCAGGCATGCAGTGTACATAACGTGCAACCTGAGATTGTTGTATTAGGAGAAAATAGAATTTGGACGCTAGTGTCAGAGTTTGAGCAGTATGGCACCATCAAGATCCCTTGTGATCTTCCCTCAAAAAAAAAAAGATCCCTTGTGATCCATTCTGCGATGGGGCCTGAACAGCCTTTTACGTTTGTGAGAGTCGAATCTTGTGTTGCCATGTGGAATGTTTGTCTTTGTTTCAGAGCAACTCGTGGTGCAGTATCTGTGTAGAAGGGGATCTGATTTTTAGCATTTGATTTAGCTGTGTAATTTTTATAGAACTATTGTCGCTTAAGATCGTTAATAAAGCTGGAAAAATTGGTCTCATAATGTTGACAAAGATTGGTAATAAAGCACACTCCACTACATATCAGAATGTTTGCGATTTTGTAACACTGGGTTTGTGAAACCTTATGGCACTGTAAGGTCTCTTTGTCAAATTTGTTTATATCAATAGCAATTCAACTATACATTTAAATAGTTGCAAAGTTTTGTTGCAAATATGCAATAATAAACTTGTTATTATTATTTTGTTATTTTTATGATTAAATTTATATTTTATGCTAAAATTGCGGTAGTTCCTGAAAACCTTAATGCATGTGTGGAATACTAAACATCAAATAGATCCTTAGTCAAGCCTATATACTACTCCCTCCGTAAACTAATATAAGAACGTTTAGAATACTAAAATAGTGATCTAAACGCTCTTATATTAGTTTACAGAGGGAGTAGCTTATATGTTGTTAATGATCTTATTTTCTTGGTCATGTGCATTGTTAATGTAACAAGGACATCAACAATAATGAGTACACATTATTAGGGTAACAATGGTGTTGAATAGACCCATTTTATGAAATACCGTGAGATCACAATGCAATATGTTGTCGGTATTTTCTCATAATTTGTCAATGTTTACTTGTGTGCTTAGACCACGAGAATATCACGGACTTAGATGATTTATTCAGGGACAACGATCAAACTTTACTTAGTAATTAGGTAATTATAAATATGGCTTCTAGGTACATTGAAAAGTATGTTGTTGTGCGGATCTGGCCATTTGACGATGGAGACATACACTCTAGGCCCGCTTATTATTTCGGTGCCTGCCAGACATTGTGACTATGGAGTTGTCACAATCTCACGGGGATATTGGTATACGAAAACAAGGAATATGTTTATATTCTGTGTTATAACTGCTATGATTCTCGAATTTGCTATAACAAAGGTTCAGAGAAAAACTCATGTGCACGTGTAGAGTTGTAGGATCGAGAGTGTATCGACCGGAGGAGGGGGGGGGGGGGGGGGGGCGAATGGTAGATTTAAGATTTCTTTTGAAACTTAAAATCTCTTAGTAAAAAACAACCAAAAATAAACTAAACAGATGGAGTTCTACAAAAAGAAAACATCTCATAAATGGTAGATAAGTTATCAAAATAAAACAACTACGAGCACAAAAGATAAATTGCACAACAAAAATACTATGAAAGATCAATCATGGTGTTTGATGGCAACAATGTATTTTTTTTCTACCAGTTCACTCTTATGCAAAAGAGCTATGTCTTGCTGTAGTGACTTGTGATTGAACACATGAGCAAAACTCTTCGTCTTGTTCTCCTTGACAACAAGTTTGTCAACTTGTGCCGATTACTCGAGGTAGATACTTCAGGCGATCTCCATAACCTTTCCAGACTGTTTTTGTGAACCACAATAACTCTTGGTTACTAAAGACTTTAAATGCCTAACCTTCTAGAGAGTTAGCAGCTCTTAAGAGTAATAGACCGAGTGTACTAGACTTAGATCTCTATGATGCTTGACCACTATCTAAGTTTTTGGCTCTAGGTTTTCTCTTAGTGGATTCAATCAAATCTTTCGGAGCTCAAGAGTAATAGACCGAGTGTACTAGACTTAGATCTCTGTGATGCTCGACCACTATCTAAGTTTTTGGCTCTAGGTCTTCTCTCAGTGGATTCAATCAAATCTTCCGGAGAGAGAGTGCTCTAAAAAACTTGTCAAAATCACACAGAGCAACCAACCATCTCGGAAGGCGCGGTGTCACACCCCATTTTTCTCTCCTAAAT